>NC_047033.1:20808514-21108514 GCF_902652985.1 Pecten maximus | reverse complement strand
CTAACAATTAACGCACAGACCAATGAATTGTTTCCTAATATCTAGCCGAGAATGCTGCGGATATAACTTTATATCATGTCCTCTTGTTCCGTGTTTTTGAACCTCGTGGCTACAGAGCTTGAGAAAGTCCACAGATTTTCTTACCCTTCTCATTCCATCTTTACCTGGGTATGAATGACGACCACATTTATAATAAGTCTTTATCGAAGCAAATTAAGTTTGATAAAAACAAGAGATCCCAGAGGGATCTTGGCGCCCACCATTGAATGATCTTTATAGGTTCCATGTCAGATTGATCTTTTCCCTACTTTTCCCTTCCTCTAAGTCTTACTTATCTGTGTAAATTCAGAAACAGCCCTCGAGTACTATTCAAACAAGGGGAACCTATATATAGAATTTAAGATTTAGCTATAATGGCTGTCTGTCGGCCATGTTGTTTTCGTATTGGTCCCAGTATGCAAAACTAGGCACTGAGGGGAACCTACATATGAAATTTGAAAAAGATCCCTTCAGTACTTTCACAGAAATAGCGATAACAAACTTCAATTGTCAAAATCCAAGATGGCTGCCTGTCAGTCATGTTGTTTTCTGATTAGTCTCAAAATGCAATATGCATAACTAGGCACTGAGGGGAACCTGCATATGTAATTTCAGAAAGATCCCTTCATTACTTTCTGAGAAATAGCGATAACAAATTTTAATTGTCAAAATCCAAGATGGCTGCCTGTCAGCAATTTTATTTTCCGATTGGTCTCAAAATGCAATATGCATAAGTAGGCACCAAGGGGAACCTCCATATGAAATTTGAGAAAGATCCCTTCAGTTCTTTCACAGAAAAAGCGATAACAAATTTCAATTGTCAAAATCCAAGATGGCTGCCTGTCAGCCATGTTGTTTTCCGATTGGTCTCAAAATGCAATATGCAAAACTAGGCACTGAGGGGAACCTGCATATGAAATTTCAGAAATATCCCTTCATTACTTTCACAGAAATAGCGATAACAAACTTTAATTGTCAGAATCCAAGATGGCTGCCTGTCGGCCATGTTGTTTTCAAATTAGTCTCAAAATGCAATATGCATAACCAGGAACAAAGAGGAACCTGCATATGAAATTTGAGAAAGATCCCTTCAGTACTTCCTCAGAAATAGCGATAACAAACTCAAATTGTCAAAATCCAAGATGGCTGCCTGTCGGCCATATTGTTTTCCGATTGGTCCCAAAATGCAATATGCATAACTAGGCACCAAAGGGAACCTACATATGAAATTTGAGAAAGATCCTTTCAGTACTTCCTCAGAAATAGCGATAACAAACTCCAATTGTCAAAATCCAAGATGGCTGCCTGTCAGCCATGTTGTTTTCCGATTGGTCTCAAAATGCAATATGCATAACTAGGCACTGAGGGGAACCTGCATATGAAATTTCAGAAAGATCCCTTCATTACTTTCACAGAAATAGCGATAACAAACTTTAATTGTCAGAATCCAAGATGGCTGCCTGTCGGCCATGTTGTTTTCTAATTAGTCTCAAAATGCAATATGCATAACCAGGAACAAAGAGGAACCTGCATATGAAATTTGAGAAAGATCCCTTCAGTACTTCCTCAAAAATAGCGATAACAAACTCAAATTGTCAGAATCCAAGATGGCTGCCTGTCGGCCATGTTGTTTTCCGATTGGTCCCAAAATGCAATATGCATAACTAGGCACCAAAGGGAGCCTACATATGAAATTTGAGAAAGATCCCTTCAGTACTTCCTCAGAAATAGCGATAACAAACTCCAATTGTCAAAATCCAAGATGGCTGCCTGTCGGCCATGTTGTTTTCTGATCGGTCCCAAAATGCAATATGCATAACTAGGCACCAAGGGGAACCTACATATGAAATTTGAGAAAGATCTCTTCAATACTTTCTCAGAAATAGAGATAACAAACTTCAATTGTCAAAATCCAAGATGGCTGCCTGTCGGCCATGTTGTTTTCCGATCGGTCCCAAAATGCAATATGCACAACTAGGCACCAAGGGGAACCTACATATGAAATTTGAGAAAGATCCCATCAGTACTTTCTCAGAAATAGCGATAACAAGAATTGTTTACGGACGGAGGGACGGACGGACGGACGACGGACCACGGACGCAGGGCGATTTGAATAGCTCACCATCTGATGATGGTGGGCTAAAAATCTATGGAGAAAAGTCGAGATCTAGTAGATTAAAGATTGGTGAAGACCGCCTGAGTACATGGTGTATCTTTGACAGCGTTATCAGGCAAAATATATATTAATTCATATCCTAATTGTTTGCATGCTATATATGCTGTAGCAATTCATTTAATATGAAATATCTTAGATGTGACAAGTACCCTTTTAACATACATAATGTCATGGGTTATAAACTTTAATTTCACATAAATATCTGACAGACGACTTGAACACACACAATTGATAAAAATTTTCAGGTCGTCAAGTTAAATATCAAAGATAAAATTGGTGTTTTATATTAAACATATTTTATAAAAATGCTGACGCTATGAATTTAATGTGTGTACTTTTAAAGAACATTTCCAGATATTATATTTGTAACTGTATAGCTTCTAGCTTGCCCGTAATTATCACCATATGAAATTCAAATTAAAAACCATTTACTGGTCCTGAATTACATAGAAATATATGTTAATAACCTTTTACGCTTATTTACAGGCAGGAAGGCAGAGATAGCTCAATTGGCAGAGATTTGATGGATACAACAGTCTCTGATAAATATTGTATCCATAACCCAGACAGTTTGCGTTTCTCAGGATGCTGAGATATCACTGACCGCTACTATAAATGTGTCCTAGGGCCAGATACTTTACCCGGACAATGGATATGGATAGCATGTGCCAAAGGAGTCCTATAGGTTAGCTTTATTTAATGATGCAGCCACCAGCTACTACAATGATAAATAAAACTCATAGGTTAACTTTATTTAGTTATGTAGCCACCAGCTACTACAATGATAAATAAAACTCAAAGGTTAATTTTATTTAGTGAGGTAGTCACCAGCTACTACAATGATATATGGTTACCTTGTCTCGTGATAAAACTCATAGGTTAACTTTATTTAGTGAGGTAGCCACCAGCTACTACAATGATATATGGTTACCTTGCCTCACGATAAAATTGACTGTTCACAGGGTGATAAACCAAGCAGATGAATGAGACACAGATTCACTATAATTATATAGTGTTGGAGATAAAATTGGTTTGCCTTTATGAATTTACTACATGATTGTTACAAGCAACTTATATGGAAATACCTTTATTTTCTCACATTTCTGTAAGATGTACATTATAAAGACTAAAATGGTCTCCCTTATCCATTAAAACAATCCTTCATCTACACTTCCTCAATAAGTAACCAATTGCTATTCTGTCACAGATTGTAGCTATAGCTTTATGACTAAAACATTATTTTGCTTGTTTTAAGACATTGAGGAAACATTCCACTAAAATGTGTTAGACAATGCAGGGCTAACCATTGAACCACAACTACACAAAGATTACTATCAACAAAATTCATATTAAATATTTTAAGTTATACAGAGCAGTATTATGTACCTTCTATCATAAAACCTACATGATATAAATGATTACATACCATGAGGATGTTTTTAGAGTGATAAGATTGTTATCAGCGTCAGTACACCTAAGTACTTAAAATGATAAATGTATCGATTATGTAATAAACCTCACACTTTTCTCCTTCCTGTACATCTACATCATGGCATCTCCTTCCTATATATCTACATCAAAGTTTCTCCTTCCTGTACATCTACATCAAAGTTTCTCCTTCCTATACATCTACATCAAATCTTCTCCTTCCTGTAGATCTACAACAAAATGTCTCCTTCCTATACATCTACATCAAAACTTCTCCTTCCTATACATCTACATCAAGGCTTCTCCTTCCTATTCATCTACATCAAGGCTTTTCCTTCCTATACATCTACATCAAAACTTCTCTTTCCTATACATCTACATCAAGGCTTTTCCTTCCTATACATCTACATCAAAGCTTCACCTTCCTATACATCTACATCAAAGTTTCTCCTTCCTATACATCTACATCAGCTTCTCCTTCCTATACATCTACATCAAAGTTTCTCCTTCCTATACATCTACATCAAGGCTTCTCCTTCCTATACATATACATCAAAGCTTCTCCTTCCTATACATCTACATCAAACTTCTCCTTCTTATACGTCTACATCAAAGCTTCTCTGTCCTATACATCTACATCAAAGTTTCTCCTTCCTATACATATACATCAAAGCTTCTCCTTCCTATACATCTACATCAAACTTCTCCTTCTTATACGTCTACATCAAAGCTTCTCTGTCCTATACATCTACATCAAAGTTTCTCCTTCCTATACATCTACATCAAATCTTCTCCTTCCTATACATCTACATCAAAGCTTCTCCTTCCTATACATCTACATCAAAGCTTCTCCTTCCTATACATCTACATCAAGGCTTTTCCTTCCTATACATCTACATCAAAGTTTCTCCTTCCTATACATCTACATCAAACTTCTCCTTCTTATACGTCTACATCAAAGCTTCTCCTTCATATACATCTACATCATAACTTCTCCTTCCTATACATCTACATCAAAGTTTCTCCTTTCCATATATCTACATCAGCTTCTCCTTCCTATACATCTACATCAGTTTCTCCTTCCTATACATCTACATCAAAGCTTCTCCTTCCTATACATCTACATCATAACTTCTCCTTCCTATACATCTACATCAAAGTTTCTCCTTTCCATATATCTACATCAGCTTCTCCTTCCTATACATCTACATCAGCTTCTCCTTCCTATACATCTACATCAGCTTCTCCTTCCTATACATCTACATCAAAGTTTCTCCTTCCTATACATCTACATCAAAGCTTCTCCTTCCTATACATCTACATCAAAGCTTCTCCTTCCTATACATCTACATCAAAGTTTCTCCTTCCTATACATCTACATCAAAGCTTCTCCTTCCTATACATCTACATCAGCTTCTCCTTCCTATACATCTACATCAAAGTTTCTCCTTCCTATACATCTACATCAAGGCTTTTCCTTCCTATACATCTACATCAAGGCTTTTCCTTCCTATACATCTACATCAGCTTCTCCTTCCTATACATCTACATCAAAGCTTCTCCTTCCTATACATCTACATCAAGGCTTTTCCTTCCTATACATCTACATCAAAACTTCTCTTTCCTATACATCTACATCAAGGCTTTTCCTTCCTATACATCTACATCAAGGCTTTTCCTTCCTACACATCTACATCAAAGTTTCTCCTTCCTATACATCTACATCAAAGCTTCTCCTTCCTATACATTTACATCAGCTTTTCCTTCCTATACATCTACATCAAAGTTTCTCCTTCCTATACATCTACATCAAAGCTTCTCCTTCCTATACATCTACATCAAGGCTTTTCCTTCCTATACATCTACATCAAGACTTTTCCTTCCTATACATCTACATCAAAGTTTCTCCTTCCTATACATCTACATCAAATCTTCTCCTTCCTATACATCTACATCAAAGCTTCTCCTTCCTATACATCTACATCAAAGCTTCTCCTTCCTATACATCTACATCAAGGCTTTTCCTTCCTATACATCTACATCAAGGCTTCTCCTTCCTATACATCTACATCAAAGTTTCTCCTTCCTGTACATCTACATCAAAGTTTTTCCTTCCTATACATTTACATCAAAACTTCTCTTTCCTGTTCATCTACATCAAGGCTTCTCCTTCCTATACATTGACATCAAAGCTTCTCCTTCCTATACATCTACATCAAGGCTTCTCCTTCCTATACATCTACATCAAACTTTTCCTTCTTATACGTCTACATCAAAGCTTCTCTGTCCTATACATCTACATCAAAGTTTCTCCTTCATACACATCTACATCAAAGCTTCTCCTTCCTATACATCTACATCAAAGCTTCTCTGTCCTATACATCTACATCAAAGCTCTCCTTCCAATACATCTACATCAAAGCTTCTCCTTCCTATACATCTACATCAAACTTCTCCTTCTTATACATCTACATCAAGGCTTCTCCTTCCTATACATCTACATCAAACTTCTCCTTCTTATACGTCTACATCAAAGCTTCTCTGTCCTATACATCTACATCAAAGTTTCTCCTTCCTATACACATCTACATCAAAGCTTCTCCTTCCTATACATCTACATCAAAGCTTCTCCTTCCTATACATCTACATCAAAGCTTCTCCTTCCTATACATCTACATCAAACTTCTCCTTCTTATACGTCTACATCAAAGCTTCTCCTTCCTATACATCTACATCATAACTTCTCCTTCCTATACATCTACATCAAAGTTTCTCCTTTCCATATATCTACATCAGCTTCTCCTTCCTATACATCTACATCAGCTTCTCCTTCCTATACATCTACATCAAGGCTTCTCCTTCCTATACATCTACATCAAAGCTTCTCCTTCCTATACATCTACATCAAACTTCTCCTTCTTATACGTCTACATCAAAGCTTCTCCTTCCTATACATCTACATCAGCTTCTCCTTCCTATACATCTACATCAGCTTCTCCTTCCTATACATCTACATCAAAGTTTCTCCTTCCTATACATCTACATCAGCTTCTCCTTCCTACACATCTACATCAAAGCTTCTCCTTCCTATACATCTACATCAAAGTTTCTCCTTCCTATACATCTACATCAAAGTTTCTCCTTCCTATACATCTACATCAAAGCTTCTCCTTCCTATACATCTACATCAGCTTCTCCTTCCTATACATCTACACCAAAGTTTCTCCTTCCTATACATCTACATCAAAGCTTCTCCTTCCTATACATCTACATCAAAGCTTCTCCTTCCTATACATCTACATCAAAGCTTCTCCTTCCAACACATCTACATCAGCTTCTCCTTCCTATACATCTTCATCAAAGCTTCTCCTTCCTATACATCTACATCAGCTTCTCCTTCCTATACATCTACATCAAAGCTTCTCCTTCCTATACATCTACATCAAAGCTTTTCCTTCCTATACATCTACATCAAAACTTCTCTTTCCTATACATCTACATCAAGGCTTGTCCTTCCTATACATCTACATCAAGGCTTTTCCTTCCTATACATCTACATCAAAGCTTCTCCTTCCTATACATCTACATCAAAGTTTCTCCTTCCTATACATCTACATCAAAGCTTCTCCTTCCTATACATCTACATCAAGGTTTCTCCTTCCTATACATCTACATCAAAGTTTCTCCTTCCTATACATCTACATCAAAGCTTCTCCTTCCTATACATCTACATCAAGGCTTTTCCTTCCTATACATCTACATCAAAGTTTCTCCTTCCTATACATCTACATCAAATCTTCTCCTTCCTATACATCTACATCAACGCTTCTCCTTCCTATAAATCTACATCAAAGCTTCTCCTTCCTATACATCTACATCAAGGCTTTTCCTTCCTATACATCTACATCAAAGCTTCTCCTTCCTATACATCTACATCAGCTTCTCCTTCCTATACATCTTCATCAAAGGTTCTCCTTCCTATACATCTACATCAAAGTTTCTCCTTCCTATACATCTACATCACAGGTACACCTTCCTATACATCTACATCAATTCTTCTCCTTCCTATACATATACATCAATTCTTCTCCTTCCTATACATCTACATCAAAGCTTCTCCTTCCTGTACATCTACATCAAAGCTTCTCCTTCCTATACATCTACATCAAAGCTTCTCCTTCCTATACATCTACATCAGCTTCTCCTTCCTATACATCTACATCAAAGCTTCTCCTTCCTATACATCTACATCAAAGTTTCTCCTTCCTATACATCTACATCACAGGTACACCTTCCTATACATCTACATCACAGGTACACCTTCCTATACATCTACATCACAGGTACACCTTCCTATACATCTACATCAAAGCTTCTCCTTCCTATACATCTACATCACAGGTACACCTTCCTATACATCTACATCAAAGTTTCTCCTTCCTATACATCTACATCACAGGTACACCTTCCTATACATCTACATCACAGGTACACCTTCCTATACATCTACATCACAGGTACACCTTCCTATACATCTACATCAAAGCTTCTCCTTCCTATACATCTACATCACAGGTACACCTTCCTATACATCTACATCACAGGTACACCTTCCTATACATCTACATCACAGGTACACCTTCCTATACATCTACATCACAGGTACACCTTCCTATACATCTACATCACAGGTACACCTTCCTATACATCTACATCACAGGTACACCTTCCTATACATCTACATCACAGGTACAACTTCCTATACATCTACATCAAAGCTTCTCCTTCCTATACATCTACATCACAGGTACACCTTCCTATACATCTACATCACAGGTACACCTTCCTATACATCTACATCACAGGTACACCTTCCTATACATCTACATCACAGGTACACCTTCCTATACATCTACATCACAGGTACACCTTCCTATACATCTGCATCAAAACTTCCCCAGTAAACTATGCATCATATTTTAGGTAGATCTGTGAGTTGAATGAAAGACAACATTTCAATTATTTCAATATAGACAAAGTCACAATCAGACTTAATTGCTAAAATAGTTTCAAATTAACCCAGTAGGTGACTATACAAAGATATTGTACATTTTCATGTCTGTTCAAGGATACTATATATATAATTATTTTGGTGCAAGGCATTGCAGTAAGCTATTCTGGCACTGCAGCCCATATATATCCTTAACTATATATTTACAGAAATTACAGCATACACCCTTAAATATAAATTTACATTAAGTACACTCAGTATATACATATACCCTTAAATATAAATGTATAATACATACACCCTCAAATATGAATTTATTATACATATACCCTTATAGATATAAATTAATTAATACATATACCCATAAATGTATATTTACAGTTACTTGAACAGCATTGACAGCAACCTGTGAATCAAATATAATGTACAGTCTTTGTACAGGGAAGTTACTTACTAAGCCAGGGAGATATGTAAGATTGAGCTGCAAGTTCTTCCTAAGTATATTAGTGCTGACAAGAAAGTTCCAATACACTACTCACTATAACCATAACAAATCAATATTCACCTGTCAGTAATCAGGTCAAGCAAACAGCATATCCAGTATTCACCTGGATATTCTGTCTGTCATTAAAATGTCGTTTAAAGTCAACTGCGATGACAGCTAATCCTTTCCAATGACACATTTAAACTGTCCAGTAACAGGTCACAGTATCCAAAATCTCTTTGTTCACAACAGAAGGCAAACCATTACAAAGTTAAACTTGTCAAGACAAAATGTGATACAACATGAGTATATGCCCTACTCTGATGGTGTCAATTGTATATAGCTACTAATAAGCTAGATAGAAAACAGGAAAGATACAGGAAGGATACAGGTAGATTACAGGAATTTACAGGTAACTTACCACAAGTATACAGGTAGATTACAGGAATTTACAGGTTATGGTAACTTACAACAAGTATACAGGTAGATTACAGGAATTTACAGGTGACTTACAACAAGTATACAGGTAGATTACAGGAATTTACAGGTGACTTACAACTAGTTTACAGGTAGATTACAGGAATATACAGGTAATTAACTTACAACAAGTATTCAGGTAGATAACAGGAATATACATGTAGATTACAGGAAAATACAGGTAACTTACAAGAACTATACTGGTAGATTACAGGAATATACATGTAACTTAAAGAAATATATAAGTAGATTACAGGAATGTACAGGTAACTTACAAGAAGTATATAAATAGATTAAAGGTATATAAAAACTTACAAGAAATATACAGGTAGATTACAGGAATTTATTGGTAAATCAAGAAGGATACATTAAGTCATTTACAGGAAGAGTAATGTAGAATACAGGTCAATTACAGTAAGGATACAGGATTACAGAGGTTATCACATGAAGGATGCAGGTAGATTACATGAAAGATACAGAAAGAATACAGGTGGGATACAGGTAAAATACAGGAAGGGTACGTACCAATAAAAGACATTATAAATTACAGGTAAGGATACTTATTTATAGAATATATATATGCAATCATAAAGAAATATACAATACATACAGGAATAAGTAGAATACAAGTGTTACCTGTGATGATAGGGAACTTCCACCAATGAAAGCTCACACTAAATTATATATGAAGTTATTTCCTCAAGAAATAAACTACAGAGACACAAAATTTAAATCCGAGTTCAACTAAAGGCTGGTAGTAAACTGCTTCTATTGACAGTGTGTAGTTTGTTATGTAGGTATACAATATACCTACACAATAGAAGGGATCACATTTCCCTGTCCTAGCCACTTCCAACTTGAAACAGTTAAAGTTCAAGTAGTCTCAGTATGTCACTTAATCTCGCATAATTAACTTTTTCCTGCTGTTACCACTGCTTACAAGCGTTCAATACTACATACCTCCCAGCCAAGTCACTCAGAAAACAGATCCTGCTTTTTTTACCTTTAAAACGTCGCTAATTGCTGTGACCAGGTATTTTTTACTTGAATGTAAAGCAATTTTACAGCAGTCTTAAAGAGTAAGGTCCGGGATTCATAAAATATCATTGAAACATATGTTTTCAAGGGATAACATTTTAGTAGTATGTGTCTCTAAACAGATATTAATAAAACCAAATTGAGGACAAATACACAAATTTAACATATTTAAATTGATAACAAGATCTTGAAGGTACATTTTGCTGCCCCATACGCCTTTAAGTCACGGTTCAGTAAACACAAATTCCCATATTATCTATGATTTACACAAATGTTTCTAAACAAATCATGATGATGACATTTGACACTTTTTTTTAAACTACAATTCCACAGCGGTGAAGGTGTTGTCTGTACCAACTTATTTAAAAGGGGGCCATTTTGAAAATTTCATGGCCACCAATTTTATCTAGAATCAAATGAAATATTGATATAGTTTTAAATATTTCTTTACGAAATAGGGTCTTCTTGGAATTTGTACGAAACATGCATAGTTACTTTTTTGTTGTATTTACACTTTAAAGTATACATTTTATTTATTTCTGTGTATTCTATTTCAGTATGGGTATATCCACCTTTCTAGTTAAAAAAAACATATATAGGATCATTTATTATCATATATAAATTTTTAGACTACTTTATAACTATCTTTTTCCTACTTTTTCAAAAAAGTACAAAAAATTATACTTTTTTTGTACTTAACTTTGCATGGACTCTGAAATTTTTCAGGGCACTTTTTTTGTACTAAAATCTTACTTAAAATTTTTTTGAAAGATAGTGAAAATATGGATGTACTTTTTTCCTACTTTTTTGGACTTGGAATTTTTTCAGCTATTGCCATAGTGCTTTTTTTTGTACTTATTTTGGACTTGGAATATTTTCACACATACATACTTGAAGTTGCTTACACTATGTAGCATGATAACCACATATTTTAGGGGGATGTTTTCTTTCACCACCAATTATACAGGCAATCAGCAGGTACTAAGATATGCCACTAAAAAATTCATCTAAAATCTGAATTTGTAATAAACAGGACTTGACCCAGCTATTGATCTACAAACGAAGTGCATTTCACAGCAAGAAAAAAACTCAAGAGATATGAAAATGAATGTGATTGCTCCAAAGGTGAGAACAGTCTGCCAGCAAATTTATCCGAATGTTTCTCCTCAAATCTGCACGTCTAGCTTACTGTACTTAATATACATCCTATTGATGAATTGGGGAGTGTAAGGCATACATCGTATAAAAAGGCTGTTTTCAACCACATTAATACCTGTATACAGGTAAAATCCATCAACAAACAAAAAGCCATTGAATGTCATTCATAACAAAATGAACCTATTACCAACTGAAATGAATGCATTAATTTTTTTTTTGATACATAGTCGTCTGATGTTTCTAAATCTTGTTACTCACAAAGTTTTAATTCTATGACACAACTACATGATCTTGGTGAAAATTTAACAGCTAAATAGAATCAATGATATATCAAAACTTGCAGACTGCATAAATATAATTGAATCAATCTCCTGCATGGAGATAGAACTAGATTGAGTACATACTTGACAGAGGAGGTATAACCTTCTTTCGTCTCACACAGATCTCAGTCCGTACAGAATATCTCTCACTGACTAAATAGCTCTGTCACCAAGCTCACTTATAACACTAGTGATTCAAAATTTATTTATTTTTGCAGTCTGATGTCATTTTTCTTCAAACATTGAATATGAAATCAAGGGAACAAACACCACAACCTGTTTTCTGTCTGAATAGATATATTCCCACTGTGTGAACACCAATAAAATACCTCTCAGAAATCATCACTATACTCTCAACTGGACAATTTATATTCTCAATTACCTTAAAAATCGATCCCTGGTTTTCTCAATCTATCAAGTTAAACTCAGACTGCACAGGAAGCCATTATCAATTTTTTTCTAGAAATTGCTGTTATTTTGATAAAGAATTATCAATAACACATTTTTTAAAGTTCTTTTTAATAGTACTGATATCTATTACTGGCCTATATATATGTTAAACTATGTGAAATTAACATTAAGCTTATACATTCTCTGCAGATTCATCCAATCATCGATCCTCCCCATCTCATTTGCACCTTCCACACATGATCCTAGACTTGCTGAAGCCCCAAAGATTGCCCACATAAATTCTTACAGTGGCATAATTTCTCTCCCAAGTTTGAAATTTGGACATTGGACATACAGTTGTATATACACTGTTCAAGAGACCAAAAATTAAAATAAAGACCAGTAAAATGATACTTATAATTTCCCAGACAGACAGGAGCTTTACATTTTTCAGGGTTCTGGTTGGGTTTGAATACCTCTAGCACAATCACATGACTATCTACTGTCAGGGTTTGCACTGGGCATTTCATAAATTAGGGTCCTTTTCAGGTAAAATGGGGTCCCTTTGAATAATTTGAATGGAGCTTCCAGAAAAATTGGGGTCCTTTCAATTGTCTATGCTTCAAAAGGCTATTGGGATGGTTTCAACACAAACCCTGTACTGTACATTACTATAAATGATAATTAAGAATTGTACAATTAATATTGGGTTGTCATTTTTATTAATTTAAGAGAAAGTTTTGAACATTATATACACTATAATATCTAAATAGTAGTAGTTTCCACTGTCCAAGTGTCCAGTCTACATGTGTATAGTAATTAAATGTCATTTAAAACCTGTATTCATACACAGCTTGGACAGAACACAATGATTCTGTTACAAATGGAAGGTAGACAAGATAGCATTAATGATCTAACATTCTTATCAATGCTTCAGTAGAAATGTATCATAATCAAGCCAGGGAAAGCATGTTAGTTTACACAACATTGTCACATACCAGTTAAATAATATCCAGGAAAACAACTGGTTTTATCATTGTAAACAAAACTAACATTTATTTAGCAAGTTAAAGGTCTATGTCAACAGTCTTGAACATGTACATATAGATCTTTATGTATAGGTTAATGTTAACATTGATAGAACAGATTAACCTAACACTGTGCTTGTAGTCCACATTTCTGGATGTTTACTTTCACTTTCAGGTTTATACAGTTGACTTCACATTTAGCCTTTAATTATAATGAAAGGATGATTAAATAACTGATAGACAATATCTTAAAACATCAAATTTATTTACTAGCTCAGTCATCAATCATGGAACTAGGACAGTTTAAGAATAGATTAAGATATCATTTCAAATTCAAATAAGGAAAATTTGCATTTTTTTTTCTTTTTGCAATTTGCAGATTAGATTATGAACCAAATTATAGCTCTACATAAAAATATTAAACTAGTGATGTTCTAAATCTGAGAGTTGTGGCAACTACACACGGACATATATGTGGATATATATTTACAGATGTAGAAGTCTGTGACAAACTGAATTATTTTGTTTTGGATATACATTGTAGTCTGTGACAACCTGAATTATTTTGTTTTGGATATACATTGTAGTCTGTGACAACCTGAGTTATTTTGTTTTGGATATACATTGTAGTCTGTGACAACCTGAGTTATTTTGCGATTCCTGCAGGACTCAGTTTCATCAATATTCCTTCTCTTTAGGAAATCCCTTATCTTCATAATTTCCACAGAAAAACAGAATTACAGGAAAGTTCCTTAACAAAGTATTTTTCCCTTGAAGCCAATAATGCTTTCCTATGAAAAAATAACTGTAATACGGAATTGCCTTTAATTAATCAAGGAATGTTGATGAAACTGGGCCTATTTCACACATAGATCTGATGAATTCTTACTTACTGGACTTTAATCTAAATAGTTCACACAGCAGCAACATTTGAGGACTAAAAAGGGGTGAATTTTTAGAAGCTAGACCAACTTAAGATTATCATTTGAATTTATACAAAACTTGCTTGCTTCACTACAATATGTTTGTATTTAAATACAAATATTGTAGTGAAGCAAACAAGTTTTCATTCAAATTTGGAACGAAAATATGGAGTTTTAATATAAAGCAAGGTATTTCAGTTCCTAGTCAATGCTACCAATCCCTTTTTATCTGGGACGGTACTCGGAACACTTTCTGACAACATTCACAAATCTAGTCTGTTATTGACACAGCGCATAAAAGTGAGTCACCGATAACAGATCAACTGTTGGACGACATGTAACATCGATAAGTGTCTCATACACAAATAAATTAGCAATACTAATGTAAGATTAAAAATAGAATATCAAAAAACGTCTAATCTGCAGCTCTAACGCGTGTTATAAAGCGATATTAAGTCATCAAGACATTGAATTTCGCGGGTTGGCGGTCGCCGAAACACGGCATAAAAACAGCTGACTGCCAATGTAACTCGATAAATTTCTATCTCTGTTCAAAATGACAACACCATCAGAGTGTTTTGCCTAAGTTTACAAATACAGATTTAACTGTTAACAATTCCATACACAATTAAAATCGTTTACCTACCTGTATTTCCTAAGATAGATAAGGCAAAACACCGTTATTTCACGCTTCCTCGATTTTCAGTTTAGAATAACTTTCTCGTCTCCACAAAGAAGAGTTACACTAAAGGTCGTACAGTGAAATACCGTAGTCTCTCAAATAAACGAGAACATATTTGGAGTATTGAAATTATATTAAATATTAACGTTTTAATACTTGTCACCTATTTTTATAATAGTGACGGTTTAGAAATATCATGTCAAGCACAAATAAGATACAAGTCATATTCGCTTTATTTTTTTAGATAAAGTCAGTTGAAATAAAATTATAACATGGATCTACGTTATTGAGAGCTTTTGACCGACATACATAAGTTAATGTCTCACACATATATATATATGATACAAGTTTCATAAAACAATGTGATATAAACATGTGGATATACTCTATATTTGAACACTTTTAGATAACTGAAATGTCAATATAGTATTAGGTTTAACTATGAAATAGTAGACTAGATATATCTTGAAGAAATCTAATTTTTTAATTGTTGAAATTACTGAAAAGAGACGTGGGGTATATGTGGAGTATAAGGATGACCATGGGTGTTTTCTGTACTTTCAGGGTTAAACAATTAAAATCAGTTCCATTCCAGGACGATTGCAGATATTCCTCGTAAATAATTCCTTAGACAATCTGCAGCAAAGGCCTATCTGAAAGATTATTAGCAATTTGTACTGTTTTTTACTCCTAGAATGTCTAATATGTTTGTGAATCTGATTTTGTATTGGTGGGTGTATGGCGGTGTACATGTGCTTGTATATGTTTTTGTAAGGTTCTAGAGACATTTTCCCCCATTCCATTCTAAATTCAAAATGTCTTAATGTTCTCCCGTAAGAATTAAGTCGTCTTCAGGGACATCGGCAGAACGGCATGATTGGATTAAGGGTTCGAAACCCGGGCTGAAAAACACTAGCCCAAACCTGTACATGCCAGTCTTCCCACTAACATCTAGTAATGTATTTTTCTATCTACTTTCGATACTTTTCTTGTCTCACAAAGTCTATCAAGGTGACGACAGAAAAGAAAATGTTGATCAATTATGAAATTGGACATACTGGACTTCAGTGGTAGAACCATCCATCTTGGAAAACTTATAATAAAAAAATATCTGTCCGTATTTAGAATATTGGTCTACATGTTAGTCTATGAGGCTAATTAGCTGGTCACCATTAGTGTCTGGTCCGTCACTGAAAGGTCAAACTGGTCACCATTAGTGTCTGGTCCGTCACTGAAAGGTCAAACTGTCATCATTAGTGTCTGGTTCGTCACTGAAAGGTCAAACTGGTCACCATTAGTGTCTGGTCCGTCACTGAAAGGTCAAACTGTCACCATTAGTGTCTGGTCCGTCACTGAAAGGTCAAACTGTCATCATTACTAGTGTCTGGTCCGTCACTGAAATGTCAAACTGTCATCATTAGTGTCTGGTCCGTCACTGAAAGGTCAAACTGTCATCATTACTAGTGTCTGGTCCGTCACTGAAAGGTCAAACTGTCATCATTACTAGTGTCTGGTCCGTCACTGAAAGGTCAAACTGTCACCATTAGTGTCTGGTCCGTCACTGAAAGGTCAAACTGTCATCATTAGTGTCTGGTCCGTCACTGAAAGGTCAAACTGTCACCATTAGTGTCTGGTCCGTCACTGAAAGGTCAAACTGTCACCATTAGTGTCTGGTCCGTCACTGAAAGGTCAAACTGTCATCATTACTAGTGTCTGGTCCGTCACTGAAAGGTCAAACTGTCATCATTAGTGTCTGGTCCGTCACTGAAAGGTCAAACTGTCACCATAAGTGTCTGGTCCGTCACTGAAAGGTCAAACTGGTCACCATTAGTGTCTGGTCCGTCACTGAAAGGTCAAACTGTCATCATTAGTGTCTGGTCCGTCACTGAAAGGTCAAACTGTCACCATAAGTGTCTGGTCCGTCACTGAAAGGTCAAACTGTCATCATTAGTGTCTGGTCCGTCACTGAAAGGTCAAACTGTCATCATTACTAGTGTCTGGTCCGTCACTGAAAGGTCAAACTGTCATAATTAGTGTCTGGTCCGTCTCTGGAAGGTCAAACTGTCATCATTAGTGTCTGGTCCGTCACTGAAAGGTCAAACTGTCATCATAAGTGTCTGTTCCGTCACTGAAAGGTCAAACTGTCATCATTAGTGTCTGGTCCGTCACTGAAAGGTCAAACTGTCATCATTACTAGTGTCTGGTCCGTCACTGAAAGGTCAAACTGATATCATTAGTGTCTGGTCCGTCACTGAAAGGTCAAACTGTCATCATTAGTGTCTGGTCCGTCACTGAAAAGTCAAACTGTCACCATTAGTGTCTGGTCCGCCACTGAAAGGTCAAACTGGTCACCATTAGTGTCTGGTCCGTCACTGAAAGGTCAAACTGTCATTATTAGTGTCTGGTCCGTCACTGAAAGGTTAAACTTCCATCATTAGTGTCTGGTCCGTCACTGAAAGGTCAAACTGTCATCATAAGTGTCTGTTCCGTCACTGAAAGGTCAAACTGTCATCATTACTAGTGTCTGGTCCGTCACTGAAAGGTCAAACTGTCATCATTAGTGTCTGGTCCGTCACTGAAAGGTCAAACTGTCATCATTAGTGTCTTGTCCGTCACTGAAAGGTCAAACTGTCATCATTAGTGTCTGGTCCGTCACTGAAAGGTCAAACTGTCATCATTAGTGTCTGGTCCGTCACTGAAAGGTCAAACTGTCGTCATTAGTGTCTGGTCCGTCACTGAAAGGTCAAACTGTCATCGTTGCTAGTGTCTGGTCCGTCACTGAAAGGTCAAACTGTCATAATTAGTGTCTGGTCCGTAACTGAAAGGTCAAACTGTCATCATTAGTGTCTGGTCCGTCACTGAAAGGTCAAACTGTCATCATTACTAGTGTCTGGTCCGTCATTGAAATGTCAAACTGGTCACCATTATTGTCTGGTCCGTCACTGAAAGGTCAAACTGGTCACCATTAGTGTCTGGTCCGTCACTGAAAGGTCAAACTGTCATCATTACTAGTGTCTGGTCCGTCACTGAAAGGTCAAAGTGGTCACCATTAGTGTCTGGTCCGTCACTGAAAGGTCAAACTGTCATAATTAGTGTCTGGTCCGTCACTGAAAGGTCAAACTGTCATCATTACTAGTGTCTGGTCCGTCACTGAAAGGTCAAACTGTCATCATTAGTGTCTGGTCCGTCACTGAAAGGTCAAACTGTCATCATTAGTGTCTGGTCCGTCACTGAAAGGTCAAACTGTCATCATTACTAGTGTCTGGTCAGTCACTGAAAGGTCAAACTGTCATCATTAGTGTCTGGTCCGTCACTGAAAGGTCAAACTGTCATCATTAGTGTCTGGTCCGCAACTGAAAGGTCAAACTGTCATCATTAGTGTCTAGTCCGCCACTGAAAGGTCAAACTGTCATCATAAGTGTCTGGTCCGTCACTGAAAGGTCAAACTGTCATCATTAGTGTCTGGTCCGTCACTGAAAGGTCAAACTGTCACCATTAGTGTCTGGTCCGTCACTGAAAGGTTAAACTGTCACCATTAGTGTCTGGTCCGCAACTGAAAGGTCAAACTGTCATCATTACTAGTGTCTGGTCCGTCACTGAAAGGTCAAACTGTCATCATAAGTGTCTGGTCCGTCACTGAAAGGTCAAACTGTCATCATTAGTGTCTGGTCCGTCACTGAAAGGTCAAACTGTCGTCATTAGTGTCTGGTCCGTCACTGAAAGGTCAAACTGGTCACCATTACTAGTGTCTGGTCCGTCACTGAAAGGTCAAACTGTCATCATTAGTGTCTGGTCCGTCACTGAAAGGTCAAACTGTCATCATTAGTGTCTGGTCCGTCACTGAAAGGCCAAACTGTCATCATTACTAGTGACTGGTCCGTCACTGAAAGGTCAAACTGTCATAATTAGTGTCTGGTCCGTCTCTGGAAGGTCAAACTGTCATCATTAGTGTCTGGTCCGTCACTGAAAGGTCAAACTGTCATCATTAGTGTCTGGTCCGTCACTGAAAGGTCAAACTGTCATCATTAGTGTCTGGTCCGTCACTGAAAGGTCAAACTGTCATCATTACTAGTGTCTGGTCAGTCACTGAAAGGTCAAACTGTCATCATTAGTGTCTGGTCCGTCACTGAAAGGTCAAACTGTCATCATTAGTGTCTGGTCCGCAACTGAAAGGTCAAACTGTCATCATTAGTGTCTAGTCCGCCACTGAAAGGTCAAACTGTCATCATAAGTGTCTGGTCCGTCACTGAAAGGTCAAACTGTCATCATTAGTGTCTGGTCCGTCACTGAAAGGTCAAACTGTCACCATTAGTGTCTGGTCCGTCACTGAAAGGTTAAACTGTCACCATTAGTGTCTGGTCCGCAACTGAAAGGTCAAACTGTCATCATTACTAGTGTCTGGTCCGTCACTGAAAGGTCAAACTGTCATCATAAGTGTCTGGTCCGTCACTGAAAGGTCAAACTGTCATCATTAGTGTCTGGTCCGTCACTGAAAGGTTAAACTGTCGTCATTAGTGTCTGGTCCGTCACTGAAAGGTCAAACTGGTCACCATTACTAGTGTCTGGTCCGTCACTGAAAGGTCAAACTGTCATCATTAGTGTCTGGTCCGTCACTGAAAGGTCAAACTGTCATCATTAGTGTCTGGTCCGTCACTGAAAGGCCAAACTGTCATCATTACTAGTGACTGGTCCGTCACTGAAAGGTCAAACTGTCATAATTAGTGTCTGGTCCGTCTCTGGAAGGTCAAACTGTCATCATTAGTGTCTGGTCCGTCACTGAAAGGTCAAACTGTCATCATTAGTGTCTGGTCCGTCACTGAAAGGTCAAACTGTCATCATTACTAGTGTCTGGTCCGTCACTGAAAGGTCAAACTGTCATCATTAGTGTCTGGTCCGCCACTGAAAGGTCAAACTGTCATCATAAGTGTCTTGTCTGTCACTTAAAGGTCAAACTGTCATCATTAGTGTCTGGTCCGTCACTGAAAGGTCAAACTGTCACCATTAGTGTCTGGTCCGCCACTGAACGGTCAAACTGTCACCATTAGTGTCTGGTCCGTCACTGAAAGGTCAAACTGTCATCATCCCCTGAGATTTTTAAGAATGCTCACTCTATTTATTAACTGAGGAATCAGACATATCCTAGAAACAAAATTAATAAAGCTCTGTTTTATTTATAATTTCAATATTTTAGGTACATGGTCTTTGTTCCGACAGGCCAATAGGCCTACTGCAAATCAACTGTAGGTACATACATGTAAATGTAGGTATCCAAGTATACGGTTTAGGGGCTAATACTGTGTTACTTACATATTACATGTACATGAAGCATGTTGTGTATTGATACGTTTAATCGCTAATGCGATATGACAGCACAGGGACACACAGAGTTCATATCTATTTGAGATAGCTGTAATAAGGGCATTAGCTCAGTGTTTACATGGGAGATTTTTAATGACGTGACCGAGAGAAAGGTACACAACTGAGGTGAAATTAATTCAACATTGTCAATTTCATAGGGGACGGGCAAACATTTAATTCCTTGCAGGGTGCCATGTGTAAATCGGTGACCGATATGATCTCGGATTTGAAGTCCATGATAAAATATTCCAAAGTTCGTCGGATTACTGATTTTATAAGTAAACGTATATAAAAAGTTAAGACAAATTTTACATATGCCTGTCAAATAATTTCGGGATCAGATATTGTTTTCTCACTCACAGATTTACTTGTTCAATATTTCTGTGTCACTCCGTTCGGTGTGATTAATATAATCTTTCCCTGCCTTGGGGGGTGTGACAAATAAATCTCAACCCTAGGGGATATTCACGAACGTCCGACCCGAGGCTTGTCGAGGGTGGGACCTGCATGAATTTCCTTGAGTGATAAGATTTCTTTGTCACACTCCCTAGTTAGGGAAAGATTATTTCTCTCCCACCATTTTAAATAATTGCATATCAAATCCCCCCCCCCCAAAAAAAAATCCCAATATCATTACACAAGAAAAACATTATCTAAAATATTTATTTAAGGAAAATTTGGGGCAGCCATTCTCAGATGTGGGACAAAGTAGGACAAACAAAAACCATCATCGAGACGAAACACAAGTTGTGGGGCAGACTAACCAAACGATTATCGGGGCGAAACATACATTGTTAGAGGTTGAGTAGACCAACCAAACGATTATCGGGACGAAACATACATTGTTAGAGGTGGAGCAGACCAACCAAACGATTATCGGACGAAACATACATTGTAAGAGGTGGAGCAGACCAACCAAATGATTATCGGGACGAAACATACATTGTTAGAGGTGGGGCGGACCAACCAAACGATTATCGGGACGAAACATACATTGTAAGAGGTGGAGCAGACCAACCAAACGATTATCGGGATGAAACATACATTGTAAGAGGTGGAGCAGACCAACCAAACGATTATCGGGACGAAACATACATTGTAAGAGGTGGAGCAGACCAACCAAACGATTATCAGGACGAAACATACATTGTTAGAGGTGGGGCAGACCAACCAAACGATTATCGGGACGAAGCATACATTGTTAGAGGTTGAGTAGACCAACCAGACGATTATCGGGACGAAACATACATTGTCAGAGGTGGGGCGGACCAACCAAACGATTATCAGGACGAAACAAACCAAACGATTATCGGGACGAAACATACATTGTTAGAGGTTGAGTAGACCAACCAAACGATTATCGGGACGAAACATACATTGTTAGAGGTGGAGCGGACCAACCAAACGATTATCGGGACGAAACATACATTTTTACAGGTGGAGCAGACCAACCAGACGATTATCGGGACGAAACAAACCAAACGATTATCGGGACGAAACATACATTGTTAGAGGTGGGGCAGACCAACCAAATGATTATCGGGACGAAACATACATTGTTAGAGGTGGGGCAGACCAACCAAACGATTATCGGGACGAAACATACATTGTAAGAGGTTGAGCAGACCAACCAAACGATTATCGGGACGAAACATACATTGTTAGAGGTGGAGTAGACCAACCAAACGATTATCGGGACGAAACATACATTGTTAGAGGTGGAGCAGACCAACCAAATGGTTATCGGGACGAAACATACATTGTTAGAGGTGGGGAAGACCAAACAAACGATTATCTGGACGAAACATACATTGTTAGAGGTGGGGCAGACCAACCAAACGATTATCGGGACGAAAAATACATTGTTACAGGTGGGGCGGACCAACCAAATGATTATCGGGACGAAACATACATTGTTAGAGGTTGAGTAGACTAACCAAACGATTATCGGGACGAAACATACATTGTTAGAGGTGGGGCAGACCAACCAAACGATTATCGGGACGAAACATACATTGTTAGAGGTTGAGTAGACCAACCAAACGATTATCGGGACGAAACAAACCAAACGATTATCGGGACGAAACAAACCAAACGATTATCGGGACGAAACATACATTGTTAGAGGTGGGGCGGACCAACCAAATGATTATCGGGACGAAACATACATTGTAAGAGGTGGAGCAGACCAACCAAACGATTATCGGGACGAAACATACATTGTAAGAGGTGGAGCAGACCAACCAAACGATTATCAGGACGAAACATACATTGTTAGAGGTGGAGCAGACCAACCAAACGATTATCGGGACGAAACATACATTGTTAGAGATTGAGTAGACCAACCGAACGATTATCGGGACGAAACATACATTGTTAGAGACTGAGTAGACCAACCGAACGATTATCGGGACGAAACATACATTGTTAGAGGTGGAGCAGACCAACCAAACGATTATCGGACGAAACATACATTGTTAGAGATTGAGTAGACCAACCAAACGATTATCGGGACGAAACATACATTGTTAGAGGTGGAGCAGACCAACCAAACGATTATCGGGACGAAACATACATTTTTACAGGTGGAGCAGACCAACCAGACGATTATCGGGACGAAACAAACCAAACGATTATCGGGACGAAACATACATTGTTAGACGTGGGGCGGACAAACAAAATGATTATCGGGACGAAACATACATTGTTAGAGGTGGGGCAGACCAACCAAACGATTATCGGGACGAAACAAACCAAACGATTATCGGGACGAAACAAACCAAACGTTTGTCGGGACGAAACATACATTGTTAGGTAGCAGTGTACAGTAAAAATGACAAATTCTGAAAAATATGGCACATGCTTTAGATATGTAAACATTGCCAGTTAACCTTACATATAACCTCTAATAAAGTATATATATTTGAAATCTGTACAACATTTGCAATTTTAATAGAGCTCTGAAGGATAAGTAAACTGATATTTTCTGTGATTTTTAGAGCTGTGAATACCATGGTAACAGCTTAAAAAATTCTCAAAAATTGCAAAATATTATGATATTTGACCCAAAATGGCACAATTCCCTACACAATTTTTTTTCTGAAACCTATTTAAAATTAAATATCTCTATCCCAAAGACAGAATTAATCTTGTTTGGACATATGTTGTAAATTAAGTTTTTCCGCTATCTTACCTTTTCTGTGGGCTTCCATTTTGCGCTGTAGGCGAAACTAAATTTCCTGTGTAAACACACGTTCGGAAAATCCGGATATTTAAAATCCGGAACCAATTTATTGATTTTTGTTTTAATAAATGTGAAGCCTGTATGTACTACTTCATACTGGATATACCAATTATAGTGTACATTTATTTTTTCATTTTTTATACATATCATAATACAGGAGTTATTTGCTTAACAAAAAAATTGCCCATGGCCAGGCTGTCTTACTGTGGTGTGCTACCTTATACATCACTTTTGTTAATTCTAATTTTACTAAAAACCCCATGAATGTCTAGAATATGTTCCGACGAACGAAATGACATATCGGGTTACTGTGTATCTTTAATAGTCACCGAGTATTGCTGATTTCCCTGAGAGGTGTATTTTGACAACTTTTTCTCCCAATCCAGTAATAAGGGGAGGTAATTTTAAAGATGAAAACTCCCATAATTCTGTATATCTCTTGAATAAAGTTGTGTTTTGAGTTGAATGTGGTACTTTGAGTCTCTGTGCATGTAATCAAGCAAAAAATACTATACAACTATCAAATTTAGCCTTGTAATATGACGTCATAGTTACCATGACGTCATCAGTAACTATGACGTCATCAGATGGTATCTATGACGTCATAAATACTCAATGGTGTCATAATAAATAACCAAATTCCTTTCCAAACCTCAGCTTAGCAACACATGCAATATTCTAACTGATAAATCATGACATGACATCCAAGATTTCAAAATGTCATGCCTATGACATCACAGTCATCTGTTTCCACCCCGGTAATTCAGATATGTACCAATGATCATATGAAAGTGTCCGCTGATCCCATTTTATGCGGAAAATGCTATTTTTTCTGCTTTACCGAAGGAAGTGACAATAATTGACAATATTGTATCAACCGTACACTCCATCAATTGAAATTACATGCTTACCAATGTATAAATAAATTGAAAATAATGGTTTCACCAAATATTTCAAAAAATAACACTTACTGTAATAGTTTCCATGGATACGGGGTAATAAATCAGGTAAAACAAACCAGAATTCAGTCTATATGGTTTGTTAGATACCCAATAAGTTATTTTGGGTTTGTTATAAAACATAGAATATCTTTTCAATTGACACTGACTCATTAACATTATGCTTAATTAACCCACCCTTAAAATGGGTAAATATGCGAGTTACCTCCCTTGATTCCTCTAATATGACAAGCCAGATAATAAACAAGTTTTAAATTGTTTTTATGCATTTTTGAGCCATAATGAACTAAAATGAAGCTTAATCAAGCATAATTAAGCACAATTTCCAAAAAATAACATTTTTCAGCCCTTATAAGGTAGCAGTGTACAGTAAAAATGCCAAATTCTGAAAAATATGGCACATGCTTTAGATATGTAAACATTGCCAGTTAACCTTACATATAACCTCTAATAAAGTATATATATTTGAAATCTGTACAACATTTGCAATTTTAATAGAGCTCTGAAGGATAAGTAAACTGATATTTTCTGTGATTTTTAGAGCTGTGAATACCATGGTAACAGCTTAAAAAATTCTCAAAAATTGCAAAATATTATGATATTTGACCCAAAATGGCACAATTCCCTACACAATTTTTTTTCTGAAACCTATTTAAAATTAAATATCTCTATCCCAAAGACAGAATTAATCTTGTTTGGACATATGTTGTAAATTAAGTTTTTCCGCTATCTTACCTTTTCTGTGGGCTTCCATTTTGCGCTGTAGGCGAAACTAAATTTCCTGTGTAAACACACGTTCGGAAAATCCGGATATTTAAAATCCGGAACCAATTTATTGATTTTTGTTTTAATAAATGTGAAGCCTGTATGTACTACTTCATACTGGATATACCAATTATAGTGTACATTTATTTTTTCATTTTTTATACATATCATAATACAGGAGTTATTTGCTTAACAAAAAAATTGCCCATGGCCAGGCTGTCTTACTGTGGTGTGCTACCTTAGAGGTGAGCAGACCAACCAAACGATTATCGGGAAGAAACATACATTATTAGAGGTTGAGTAGACCAACCAAACGATTATCGGGACGAAACAAACCAAACGTTTATCGGGACGAAACATACATTGTTAGAGGTGGGGCGGACCAACCAAATGATTATCGGGACGAAACATACATTGTTAGAGGTGGAGCAGATCAACCAAACGATTATCGGGACGAAAAATACATTGTTAGAGGTGGAGTAGACCAACCAAACGATTATCGGACGAAACATACATTGTTAGAGGTGGGGCGGACCAACCAAATAGTTATCGGGACGAAACATACATTGTTAGAGGTGGAGCAGACCAACCAAACGATTATCGGGACGAAACATACATTGTTAGAGGTGGGGCAGACCAACCAGACAATTATTACAGACAAAACACAGTTGTCAGAGGTGTCGGCTTGGTAGAGGGAACAAATCAATACACGTCAAAGTTTAAAGAAGAATTATCAGTCATACTTATATATTACAATCACCGCAATTTTCAGTAATCAATAAGCAGTTATACTGTAACATTTTCTAATCATAAAATTTGTAACAAATGTGCAATAATGCTACTATCAAATACATGCAAAATTGTCAAATACTAGTAATAACGAATCATTTAAAACATCGTATTCTGTAGCAAATGTACAAGAATAACACCAGAAACAAATGACATATAGTACTGTCCAATCATAACGTCTGTAACGAATGTCACATGATAATAATGTCCAATCATATCATATGTAACAAATGTCATGTGATAAAACTGTCCAATCATAACTTCTGTAACAAATGTCATATGATAGCACTGTCCAATCATAACGTCTGTAACGAATGTCACATGATAATAATGTCCAATCATATCATATGTAACAAATGTCATGTGATAAAACTGTCCAATCATAACTTCTGTAACAAATGTCATATGATAGCACTGTCCAATCATAACATCTGTAACAAATGTCACATGATAATAATGTCCAATCATATCATATGTAACAAATGTCATGTGATAGCACTGTCCAATCATAACATCTATAACAAATGTCATATGATAACAATGTCCAATCATAACATCTGTAACAAATGTCATATAATACTGTCCAATCATAGCATCTCTAACAAATGTCATGTGACAAACAATGTCCAGTCGATAACAATGTCCAATCATAACATCTGTTACAAATGACATATGATAATACTGTCCAATCATAACAACTGTTACAAATGTCATATGGCAATACTGTCGAATCATAACATCTGTAACAAACATCATTTAACTTATTTCTGCAGACTATGTTTCATCATTATGAGTAAAAAAGCAAGAAAAAGAAAATCTAATGAACAGGTTGCATGCGAGGAAATGTATACAGAATGTTTTCACATTATCGACCGTATTGTACAAAGTTAAAGCATACATTTATTTTTCAGAAAATCGACGCAACATAATCTGCAATAAACAACTGCCGCAAAGATCAAAGGAACTAAGCAATAGCTAAAACGAGACTGTCCGTTTTCCATACTTATGTAAACAAGGAAGCAAGCGGAGTGTGGTCTGGCTCATGTAATGATATAAACTACTCGTGTTTATATCAGGCTACCTGTTAAACACTTACTTGTTAAATGATGTAATCCACCTCCTGGTACAGATTCTGGAAATTCTCATTAGGTAACCCCATGGATACGTGAAGATGATACCTGTAGTCTTAAGGCATGCGCAGTGCCCGTAATTAGTGCATTGTAGGGTCAATACAGAAAGGTTGTTCCGATAATAACTTTTGTTATCATATTTTGTTGTAAACTTCAAATAATGTTTCACGCTCTGTGATTAGACAACAAATGAACGAGTTTCACGTGCAGGGTAAGTTTTCGTAATACTTAATAATTATATATATTTTCAAATAGTGTTCGAAGTTTTCATGAATTACCACGGTGTCTATCATTTGTCCCTTTCCGATGTCAAATGTCCGAAATAACAGAATCCTTCCCAAGCACAAAAAGGAGAAGCCAGGAAGCTGAACCACAGTCGCGAGCAAGGGGGGACAGAGGAGAATCCTTTTCTGTAATGTCGATTTCCTATGTATCACCTGGTTGCTATGGTAACAAGGTGTTGCCAAGTTACGCAAGCAATTACACACTAGATGACAAAAATGTTTATTTTTGAAACACAGCGAGAAATGCACAAGCGATTGGTGTCAGATAAAGCAAAATAAACAATCCTAGGACGTGCTGGAACTCGACATTTTTAGTGCACGTGCGTTGATTGTCTATCTTGAGAACTCCCTATCTGAGAAATTCTCTTCGAAAGTGAAAGCTTAAGTTTATACTAATTCATTACATATTTTTGTGTTTTGTGTTTTAGGTGTTAAAGAACACTCCTACGTTAATCCGTGCAACAAACTTTCAACGAAATGCATGTCGTATCCATTTTAGGAGATATGCGAGTCCCTCGATCGTGCTTATGCACGTGCTAGGCAATGGACGTACAGATTCAGCAGCTATCAGCGCCAGCGAACAGAGGTTGCATGCAGTCCCGAAATCAAGGAGATACTGAGTGTAAAGGTTTATAATTGTTTCTTTTAGGCTCGCCAGTAGCAGTATACGCTTGTATAGGTGAGATATTTCAACATTGTAAACATACTGTATTGTAACAGGCGCAGTGCTCGCACGCGCACGGCCGCAGACATTTGATATACGGCGTTTTCATATATACCCTGCTAAACTAATGATACGTCTAAACGTAAATGTAAGACGCATTTCTAGCGAGGCGTCTGCCAAAAGTTAGTCAAATAATATACCAAATCATCTCAGTGGTCTAGGTAACTTGACTAACATTTGTTTGTTATTATAGCAAAAAACAACAACTCACGTGCTTATATTCCCGCACGCGCGAAGACGGAAGCATGGGGATGGCGGAAGGAAGAGATAACCGAGAAAAACGGGTGATTGGTGTAAGTTTGCATACGAATTGGCAGGTGGTACAGCTAATGACAGTCTTCGAGGAAGAAAGCGAGTCTGTAATGGCGAAGGAATGCGTGCGTGTGAGGGGTGCTTGTATTGTACAATGTACGTAAAGTCACGTGTAATTCCAAGTACCTGTATACAGTGCTAGTCATTGTAGATTGGTATGTTTATATACGTAATAATGCTTGACAATATGTGACAATTAAATGCTATCTATCTAAATGTCATGGAACTTTCCAGACCGGAAATGAATATCCCGTGGCATGATATACATGGTACATACTTTCTCCACTAGTTAGATAACTACACCACAGTACACGTGCCGAAACAGACTCAGGAAACAGTCTGGATATATATTAGCACCATTTTCCAACAAAACATGAAAATTTTGAAAGTAGGAAAATAATTAAATTGAATGGTAGATATTTGCGAACTCCACAAAATACGAATAGATTATTTGATCAAAGGGTGTATAGGATGGATATATATGATAATAATCCATAAAACAAAATAGAACGTTATGTACAGTATGGCTATTTCCGGTATAAAATTCAAAATAAAAATAAATAGAAATAAAATCTCGAAGGCGATGGTGCGCTTTCACAATCCATATGAATTATAATGACATTCATCCATATTCGGACATAAAAACGGATCATTCGATTTATATGACTAACGATATACTCTTATTGAGCCGAATGCATACTTTATTATCAACATCATGTATTGTTTCCAATTCTTAACTATTTTATTAAACTTCCTGTAAATACATCTTCTGAGGATGATTCATGACGTCATCAAAACATTATTATCGATTGATACTAAAAAAAAAAAAAAAAAAAGGCCAGAGGCATAATTATATCTTGTATAATACCAACGGTTACATACTTTACCCTAATATCGCCCTTCAAAAGTGAATTTCTCTTTCTTAACTACATCAAGAAATCAAACCGTACTCGCCTCTTTATATTTGATATGTAACTTTCGATCTAATAAGCGATCATTTTTAGGACGCTGTTTTAAGTTTTGCTAATTACTGATATTGATTAGATATATTTCTATACAGTGGGTGTCATTTTTATGATGAGAAGTGTCTTTGACGTGATGTTGTTTTTCAAATTAGACGAAATTGATCAGTTAGTTAAGCAAGTATAAACATGAAACAGTATAAAGGTGGTCAACGTCGAAGCACGTGCTTTTTTGCTTAATTCACGTGACGCTGTGTCCACATGCTTTGGGTTAAGGCAAGTCTGACCAAGTGATACATGTATCTGAGTTTAAGTACCATTGTATAATGATTAAAATTCGTCTAAACGAAACTTCGCCTGAGAAAAGTCACCCGGTTTAATACCATAACATACTATAGGAAGGGAGATAATTCATACAGATCATTTTCTTTAAAGTGTAAAAAGTCGTTACTCACAAAGCGTTAAAACTACGCTTAATTTTACATACATCCACGTCTGCTCTCAATTACACGTAAGATTTTGCAACAAATGTCTTTGGAGGCTGGTATCTGGAATAGCATTATCCGCCTTTCCGGGCGAATAAGAATCAATTAGATCAGGTCACCCCCTTATTACAGTAGCATTATAGAGCTGTACGTTTGTACTATGGAAGCCACCCACAGAATCCTCGGAGACATATCAAATTTGGAGGAGAGACTCGGGATGAATGATACGTGGCACTCTAAATTATTTGGAATGCTGATGTAGAAAGTTATATAACTTATCTAAAATCCAACACATTTTACTTCGTCATTTTACGACTGTCACCACTCCATCAAATACCATCTTCCAAGACGTTATACCATACCACACATCTAGACTTGCACTATAGAGTTCACCGCCTGTTGTCAAACCCTTTAAAACTGTTTTGAAGGTATATGATATCAGTTATGAAATACAGATTTTTAATACTTGTCTCCAAAATTAACCTAATCTAAAAATACTACTTAATTTCTTTCTGTATCAACATATCATTTTTCTTTAAACATCTTGTCTAAAACTATACAACTGTGTTAATATTTTATCATTATCGATGAATGTAACACAATGACTTCCATAGGTTTTCATATATAACTCCCGAATACAAAGTAAACACATAACTGATTATGATCCACTAGTATGTTGTCTTTCTCGGTCGGCTGTGTGATATATCGGATTACTACCACCCATAGTACTTTTACGTATCAGAGAGGGGTACATAAATACATAATCACTTAAGCTAATATCAAATTCTGACTGGCGTGTTAATTTTCGAAAGCATTTCTAGATTAAAAGGCGATAATCCATTGAAATGTTACAACCACTTTCTTGAGGCTTTTATTAAGTGTGTTTATAAATACAAGTGTATGTGTTTACATATTTGTATTTATTCTTTGCACATTTATGTTTACATATTCTTATTTATGGTTTACTGTTAACTTATTTGTATTTATTGTTTACTGCTTAAATATTTGTATTTATTGCTTACAAGAATGTTTGTTTACATATTTGTATATATTGTTTACATATTTGTATATATTGTTTACACATTTGTATATATTGTTTACATATTTGTATATATTGTTTACATATTTGAATTTATTGTTTACATATTTGAATTTATTGTTTACATATTTGTATTTTTTTTATATATTTGTTTACATACACTGTATTTGTATATATAAATCTCTGTGTTATTTGCTTAAAACGATGACATGTTAGCCTGCACACTTTCTCTTATTAACCTTCAACCATGAAGAGTTACATACTGTAGTTAGGTGAAGCTGCCAGAACCCGACAGGTTGAAGATTAAAAACTGAAGTCATGAAAGATGCATTTCCTATTAAAACCCATGCTACTTGAGTTTTCTTGTTTGTATATTGATGTGAATGGCGAAACTATTCAACGTAAGTTATATGAAGCAAGATGACCGACAACGTCCGGCAATATCTTGATTCATATCAATTCAAATGATAAATGATCATCAACATAAATAGACAGCAAAATTGGATACATTTGCAGTAATATGACTTACCCTCTCCGGATCTGTACCGATGTATCATGACCACTGGGGTCAACTTCCCGTTAATGAAGGCATAATGGCTTCCCATCTCAACGTGTGTGTTCCTCACAGAGTAATCAATCTCAAATCTGGATCACAATTACATATTCCAGCGTGTTAATCACACATAGTCGATTGTAAACGAGTTACAATGATATCATAATCCTCTTAGACCATTGCCACAATCATAGAATCCAACGTTGTCAATCTTCATCAGTAGCAGAGGTTCATTAATGACAATCCCATGTGAAGTTCATCACAATTTAAAATCTACCGTGCTAATCCCTAGTAGAGCTCGCCATGTTTTGTAGATTTCTCTCTTGAAATCATCTCGTTCACATTTTTCCCTTGGATATTTAAACTTTTCTTTTTAGGTGTAATTTGCGACAATAATTTTGAGAATAATCCGTAGTCTTTTGTTCATATTTATCACATATAATTAACCTGGTCGAATTCTGTTGTGAAATGAACAATGTTATATGAATTTGGTTTTATCCTTGTCTGTGAAATGAGAATCCAAAAAGACATTTCTTCTCTTCGACACTGTCGTATTACATTGTTGTTATTCCGCAATTGAAATCATACATCAATAGAGAATAAAAATATCCCATGTGACGTCATCTGGAATAATTTGACCACAACAATGCAAATCCGTCCATTGTTATACTTGTGATCATCGTGGCTAATTAGGTGTAAAAAAAGTCACTAATCCTCACGAATTGAGTAACATAGCACATGTTCATTTCACTGTGTCGATGGACTTTAAACTGGACAAGTATATAATGTATATATACCTGTAGGTTCAATAAACGACTGGTCATCTGCAGATGTGGTCATCCTCAGGTACATATACAGGTAACATTTTGGTACCGACGGCAGATGTTAATTTCAGTAGACAAATATTCAATTAGCGACAGAAATGGTTTGAAAACAAAATGGACATTGAAGTTATCACGTGAAAAATCAACAAAGCTAGTTAATGAAGAAGAGATATTTCTCTTACATGTATTTGAATATCCAGGAAGGTAAATATTGTCCTACCTGACACAGGTAAACACTGTAAATAAAGGTAAAAGCCATCCAGGGTACTTGAGTGTTAAACCATATACGTAATGCGTAAGTACTCGATTTTCAGGTGGCGTTTTTTTAAATAAGAGCCCGACATACACGTGTGTTTGTTGACTTTTTCTTGTTTAAATTCTTTTTATCATTTCCACAACAAATTACTAAACACTTCGACTCATTATCAAAATCACTTAAAATTCAACGGCACACTGTTGCTTCTCCTTTGATTTACTCGAACTGTATAAGGTTCCAATGCTTTGTGGTCCTGTATCCGAATATTAAAACACAGACTGTTGTCGTAGATATCACACACTAACGTAAACTTACAGGGGAATGTATACAACTATTGACTTTGAATGAGGTTAACTGCAGGATTTATCAACCCTAAAAGTATTAGCCTCGGTGATAATCAGACTTACATGAGATTGCAGTATTTGTAATATACACTCGAATTTGGCTCATGTAAAGCACAGCCCTTATTCAGAAAACACAGCTGGTTAACTTTGATAGTTCGCTCCCGGTTTCATTTCGACTGTACTGATGTCCCTGTTGAATATTATACACAAATACCTCCATTATAAAACACCACCTGTTTGGTAATCATTCACGGCTATTAGACCACTACTTTTTGGCCACTTGTTTAACAATCCGATTATGATTAAATTACTCCACGAACGGCCGGTGGTCAAGGTCCCTAAACGTTGAAAACATTCCAGACCATAACTGTTTTCATTGTGATTACACACCTGTCAAAGCTTTATTACTAGCGGACGAGGCTAAAACGTGTTGTCAACACCTAATGATTCTCCTGTAAATAATTAATCCTCCTTATTCTACATAATATGTCGATTTGCAGAATTTCATTTTTGTTTAGAAGTCAGGTAAAGTTTTGACCTGGAAACTCATAACCGTGTCTAGGTAATCACAACCTCATTCAAAACACAAAAATCGATCCAATACTGTTTCTCATTCTGTTGCGTTCAATTACATACACATTAATAACCGATCACTCTGGCGATCCAGAGCCGTGACAACAGACGAAGCATGTCGAAGGGTTGCTGCTGTAGGATTTTCTCCAAATATTCTTATTTTGTGAACAAAATCCAACAAACATTCTGAAACAACAAAAATAACACATGATTAATTAAAGAAGTTGTTAATTAATTTTCTGGCAAGATCGAATTTCTGTCCCAAATGTTTCCTCAATAAGTTTGCTTTGAATACAACGAATTCACATTGCTGTAACACTTGACAAGCTATGCCAATTTTACCGTGCATAGGTAATATACAGACGAACTTTAGGTTAGACTGGAAATAAGTTAATTCCGTCAAAAACACAACAATAACCTAGCATTTAAGTACCCCAAACACATTCACTATCTCTCCTAAATCGTTAAGGTGCACTTTCTCCGATGACAATTAAAATGATGGAGATCGATGGTTCCAATTTCCCCGTATCTGAAATGAAGATGACGCTTATCAGATAAAGAATTTTAAACAATTTTTTATCAAATAACTTCGCAGATAAACATAGTTATATATTTTACCTAGACGCAATTTCGAAGCCAATTTCAGCCACGACCGCTATTTTTATTGGCCTAAATTGAAAAGCTACGGCTTTGGAGTTATCACGTGCTCGATTTTGAAATCAAACACATGCTATCTCGTGCTGTACTTTTATCTATGATGTCTGCATATGTAAGTAAAACACGGATATACCTATGTAGATAAAACAGAAATATAGCCGTATTTGAAATCCCAGGCCAATAAATGATAGGATCGACCCCCGGGTTTATGTAGGTATACAGCGAATTCTGTACTGTATTCTCTACAATATTACATGTATATCTACAGTGTTATCTCCTTTTGCCAATCCGGTTAATTCCCAATGTTTAATTTAAATATTGGGCTGGTTGTTTATGACTGCAAATTGAATACGTCAGGTAGCTCTTTTTGAGCAAGTTCCATGAAAGTTATGAGACGCGTACAAATGCATATGATTAATAAAATGAAAATCAATAATGAAATAATAATAACAAAAAGTAAAAACAAAAATCTATAAATATCTTAAGAACTTTTATTTAGGAATGTGATTTTACTATGTTAGCTTGTCTACTGATACGAGTGACGATTGTTCTCATTGAAAATTAGGATTAATATTTTTTTTTTATTAATTTGTTTACTATGGGCCTCCAGTTGTTTTGTCTATTTTGAACCACTTTTCAAAGCAGATTACTAAATGCAAACAAAATCATAATTCTAAATCAAAATTGCCAAAACGAAGGCAGGTATGAACAAAATATAGATTTGCGTGGATATCATGACAAAACTACGAAGATACAAAGACCATGTGTTCTAGGGTAGCAAACGTCTTTTGTTTATTTGACGACACCCACAGTTTAGGTCAAACCCGGGTTATGTCACACTTTCAAATTGAGAATAAAGCTAATTTCAGATGGAATATATCATTTAATGGAGCTTGAAGGATATCTTTAGTACCGGGCTCTGTCGATAATAACTGTTAATCTCGGGTCGTGGTCAGATAGACCAATTAACGTTAACCTCTGGTCGTGTTCAGACACACCAATAAACGTAAACCTCTGGTCGTGGTCAGACACACCAATAAACGTTAACCTCTGGTCGTGGTCAGACACACCAATAAACGTTAACCTCTGGTCGTGGTCAGATAGACCAATAAACGTCAACCTCTGGTCGTGGTCAGACACACCAATAAACGTCAACCTCTGGTCGTGGTCAGACACACCAATAAACGTTAACCTCTGGTCGTGGTCAGACACACCAATAAACGTTAACCTCTGGTCGTGGTCAGATAGACCAATAAACGTTAACCTCTGGTCGTGGTCAGATAGACCAATAAACGTTAACCTCTGGTCGTGGTCAGACACACCAATAAACGTTAACCTCTGGTCGTGGTCAGATAGACCAATAAACGTTAATCTCTGGTCGTGGTCAGATAGACCAATAAACGTTAACCTCTGGTCGTGGTCAGACACACCAATAAACGTTAACCTCTGGTCGTGGTCAGACACACCAATAAACGTTAACCTCTGGTCGTGGTCAGACACACCAATAAACGTTAACCTCTGGTCGTGGTCAGACACACCAATAAACGTCAACCTCTGATCGTGGTCAGACACACCAATAAACGTTAACCTCTGGTCGTGGTCAGACACACCAATAAACGTTAACCTCTGGTCGTGGTCAGACACACCAATAAACGTCAACCTCTGATCGTGGTCAGACACACCAATAAACGTTAACCTCTGGTCGTGGTCAGACACACCAATAAACGTTAACCTCTGGTCGTGGTCAGACACACCAATAAACGTTAACCTCTGGTCGTGGTCAGACACACCAATAAACGTTAACCTCTGGTCGTGGTCAGACACACCAATAAACGTTAACCTCTGATCGTGGTCAGACACACCAATAAACGTTAACCTCTGGTCGTGGTCAGATACACCAATAAACGTCAACCTCTGGTCGTGGTCAGACACACCAATAAACGTCAACCTCTGGTCGTGGTCAGATAGACCAATACACGTTAACCTCTTGTCGTGGTCAGACACACCAATAAACGTGAACCTCGGGTTGTGGTCAGACACACCAATAAACGTGAACATCGGGTCGTTTCTGTTCGGAAATCACGCGCATACATCTATGGGATACACAAATTGATTGATATCGGCGACCATGTTCAGCTGTTTGTGTGGACTGCTGAATTCATTTATCAGATCCATCAAATCTCCGATTGTATATCAAACTCTACGAAAGGTCGTTTATAAATGACAGACGATTTATATATTTACTTTGAAAAAAATATCTCTTTTTAATACTAACCTCGACTTGTTAGGAATCTGATTTTATTAAGTAATACCCGTCTAGTGATATCAATTATGGGTATCATCATTTCAATTAATTTTGAGGACATAAAGAGTGCCCTACGAATATTAATTTCGAAATGACATGCGCTTTACATTTCTTTTGAAAAATAAATCCTTTTTTATGTAACCTCGCCTTTTTAGATCGGAAACAATATTGACCTTAGGATTCTAATATATCTGATATATATCTGATATATAAGATACAATACTCACAGAGAATATAAACCTAACGTATATCTAACTTGTATTTTTGTCAGGTAATGTCGCTACAATTTTGATCAAGTATATGCATACATTGGAGTAAATCGACGAAGAGATAACGATATAAACAAACTGATTCATTTGATCGAGTACATGCTCATATATTTTACCAAGCTGTGGATGTTTTTTTTTAGTTTTTATTATTTTTTTATAATTTTTTTTATTTTTGAAGATATTTATATTATATAAAAAAATAGACATATAAACATACATCATCTAGCATATACACAGAAAAAACACAAACATCATCTTACTACCGGTATCTTATTTCACTCTTGTTCTACAGACACATCATCATCATTAAAACATATTACATCAGTAAGTAATAGACAATTATACATATATACTCTTATATGTGTATATTCCTGATAAAAAAACATTTATCTTAACACACACACACACACACAGACACCCCCACCCACCCAAACCAAACCCCCACGCACACACACAATTCAGTTCCCTGGTAGCCTGATCAATCCTATCAAGGGCTCAGTTTCTGTGTTGGTCATATCAACTCTCAAGCTGTGGATATGTTGTTTAAATTGAAAACACATAAATTGTGTACCGTTCACCATTTACAACCTCTAAATGTTCTGTCAGGTATCAAGCTCAATATATCGTCCACTCCGTCTGACACTGACGTTTAAAAAGTATAAAATATTAAATATGAACATATTCCATTGTAACGATTTACTTTCATAATGCATATGATCGGATGTCCCGAACCTGACCACTAAAGTGTCCGCTATCACCTCGCTGCCACAGACTGGATATGTCATTTGAAAACAAATGAAAACTATCTATTCTACGTTGGCATTGTACATTATGTATATGACTTCATTGTAGTTCGCCTCCTGTCAATACGTCAATCCTACACAGACAGGTAATCATAGGATCATCTCTCAGCTTCATTAGCTTTGAAAGTAACAAACTAGAATTTTGAAATAAAATTTTCAAAAACAGTAAATAACCTCCTATTCAGCCAAAATAATTTTTTTGTATAAACATGTTTGTGATCAGTAAATATTAGCCATAGAGTGTAATTATACACCGTTATTCTACCCTTCAGCGGTTTTGCAGCTAACAATGCCTTACAAATATCCATTATCATTTGTTTCCAATCATCACGAAAGTAACTGTATCAAATATAATCAGCTTAATACAATCAGAAGTGAAAAAATCGGATATTTCTCCGCATTTATAATATAACAAAATATGCTTTTCTAATATAATGTGGTATTGTTTTCATCATGGGAATTAAAAGTCATATTGTCTTATTTTTTATTAGAAATTCATAAGTTAACCTGGCGTGCTACATATGTATTATTTTCCTCTGTAAAGCTAACAATGCTTTGGATACCGTTGGCAGGTGTTAACGATCTGTACGATAGACGCTATCTGTATCAATGTCTCACCTGGAATACCTGTACACCATTCACCTGTAGATTCAGGTGTGAAAACTGTATTTCAGAATTCGGACTAATTCCATCGATTTTCACTTAGTACTCCCACTGGTAATATAAAGTCAGGTCGTCGGAAACAACAGATCATGCTATCGACTCACGTGAATATGCCAATCTCGGCGCTTATTACAGAGTTACCAAGTCCGGATTCTACCTCTAAAAAATAGACCGAAGGAGTCATTTATTACCTAATTAAACTCCGAAATTTTAACATTTCACATTTTAGTTATAGTTAATGGTTTTTGATTCTTGATATGATGACGTCGATATTTTCAGTTTATACCACAATCTCGAGAATAATAATTCAAGGCATGGTTGATGCATGGTCTATTATCCTTATTCTAGATGCAATAAGGTCAATCTTTTTCAGTTTATGTCGCCCAAGAAATATTGTTTATATTGTAATTTTGTATTTGTTTGGGGAAAGGGCGTTGATAAGTTGCAAAAACTTGTGCCCAATTCCTTTGTACGTTTTGACAATAAAATATGTTTGAATAAAAATACCCCAAAAAACAAGAAATGTCCAAGTTGATTTGAATACATTTAGGCTATGTACCGTTGAGATCTACACAGTCGTTAGTTTCTCTCTATTCTAAGCAGTACTAGCCTTAATAGAGATATTCTTACAATTGCAACGAACCACCATGTTTGTACACACAGATTTCTCATTCATACGTATATCAGATAATACCGTCACTCATTAAGATTCTTATCAGCGGAGAACCATGAATGAGAAGTAATATATCCGATACTGTGGGCCAAGTGAATCAATAGAAGAGTTAGCAAACCCGACCATGCGCCATTGTTTATTCATAGACATACGGTTCATACAAATGTTATACATACCTCTATAGTCTTACCTCTTTGTTTTGAAAAGAAAGTTGTTTGAAATTCCTATGTCAGATCACGAAGAGAAATTTAGCGTACTGAATTTTCAGATACAAATCTATGTTGTTGAAAAACACGCCAGTTGGATTTTTCATTCTCAATATTATTTACCTTTTTTTCTTCAACAGTAGTTGGAGTCCACAGCACACAATAAGAGATATCGATAGATGAAGTAGATGGTCTGTAATATAACACTCGACAATATCAAATACGTAATGACGTAAGTGTCACTTTTTCTTATAATGTAAATTTTTCCATGGTCGCTATTTTCCAAATATCTCCTTTATACCATATCGGTCACTATAGTAAAGCCCGAAACTAGGGTTCCTCTGGTCAAATATTTCCATGTAACTACATATTAGCCGTGGTCCAGACGTTTGCATCACAACATATTTCGAACGACGGCAATAAAAATGTTCACACGGAAACACAAATGGTAGTTCCCATTGCGAATTCACACGAGTCTGGACACAGATCCTCCTCCATTGCATGCTAGATGTCCCGATGTACATGTGATATGGCTAGTAGCTTTAAACAAATGCGTCTGCTGTGTTTCCGCAAGCTTTTTAAATAGTCATTGCAATTCGTTCATGGTTGGCAAGTCTTGTTCGGGCATCAACTACCTGAATAGACCCCTAAAAACCATCTCCGTGTCAAAATGGCGTGCAATGAATTTGCGGCCCTATTGAACCTTTAGGGAACTCCATATCTATCTATGTTTGTTTATGTACTATTAAAGGGACAATTCCTTCCACAACATACAATATCCCGTATCACTATCATTGTAATAGTGACCATGTATATCCATCCATGTATTACTACACAAAGACCCGAGAACAAAACACAAATGTTCTAAATATTTTGTATGTTAATATTATTCAGTGTTTGACGTTAAGTGCTGTAAAATGCCATACATTTTATGTGATTTCTGGTTAGCTTACCGATACACAATGGACATTATCAAGAAAAAGTGTTCTAATGGGGAATTTAATGTCTTTTATATTCATAGCATGTAATGTAATGATATGTTTTTTTAAATGTTAATATAAATCGTATCAGAAAATGCGGCAAGCTCTTGTTAAACTTAATTTGCTATGTGAATCAAGCGTTGTATTCTAAGGAACTTGAAAAAAACATAAAATGAAGTTTTATTAATAGAACATACCGTACTCGAAATATTGACGTAATGACTAAATATAGACAAAAGACTTTGACTTTTTAATATCGATTGTTTATTTAAACGTCATAGATTTATAAAGATATCAAATTATAATAGATACCTTTCTTCTTCAGGCGAACATATATATGCATTAGCACGTATGGCGGTTTCTCGTCGTGTCTGTAACGTATCTACATATATAGGGCTTGTGATAATTATAATATGCTTGGCAGAAATTGTAATTGAAAAATCTTACAAAGAGGTACCACTGGGGCCGCAGCGTAGCTTAAATAACAATATAAGCTTGATTATATCTTGATGAGAACTGTAATCTGAAGAACACACAACACGTTTACTTCTATCTGCAGCAACATATCAGTACTCAAGGATGACATACCAAGCCAAAGCGTATTATAAATGAAAGGCTACTTTGATATATCTTACTAGATAATATACCTATAAGCTTGGGTTCTCTATTTTGTCTTGTTGCTAAGGCGTGAGAATGGCATTTCCTCTCCCATGGCATGATTTGTAAAAGGCTACTTAATTTTGGATCTTATCTATTCTTGCTAAGCAACGATTCCCATCAGAATATCTCTATTACAATGCCTCGATTTTTATCTTTAGTTGAGAGAGAAAATTGATGTTGTCTGTTTCTAGTTTCAACAAAACTGACAATTGCTGATCTTTACTTGTTCACCTAAGAATTCGGCGTTTAGAATGCTTTGTCCGCCATTAGTGTAATGTGACCAGTCGGGGCGTCCCACTACCGTGTGTATATGTGATGTATTAGGGTGTTAACGCTTTAAGTGTTCACCAGTGGCCCCACCATATGTGTACACTGTCTTTAAAAGATCCGATTGTACTTAAAGGACTTACACATCAGAATTAACCAACTTCGTATGAGGCTTGTATTTACCTGCATGTTACATTCCATTGTCTGCATTGTGAAAGATATCTTTACCAAGTTCTATATATCGTAAACCCCGAAGCAAAACTAAAGATCTCTCAAACCTTTCAAGTTGCCAAATGGAAATTTTAACAAATACTCTTAACTTTGACTACTTCATCTTTCCAAGTCCTTGCACCATAGGCGTACGAATCGTATCTGCTGCCCTCATTGCATGATCGTAAAAGGCGGCTACTTTCAAAAACACTTTTTTAAATATCTCCCTTGATCCTGCCTCTATTTCGGGTCTTTTGGTTCTGTCCTCTGGCCGAGACATACCAGAGCCTGTGGAAATTGTAGGTATAACTTCTGCATTTTTGTAGTGGGGCATCTGGTTCGCACATTGTCAGTATAATGTGATCTAGGAAGGTATTCTCTGCCCCATCTCTCCTGTAGAGTTTGGATGGTTTCTCATTGCCTTCTGTTCAGGGGACGTTTGAGAGACCAAAATAGAACTTCTGCCTCATTGCAGATCAGACTTGGGATTTAAGAGCTTTCCATTCTTTTCTCACTCCTCGTCTTTTTGTGCTTTGTTTTCTTAATCTAGGTGTTTCTTTGACATCTATCCTTATATGACCCTGGTAGTTGAGAGGAAAATCCCTAAAAAACAAAAAGAAACAAACAGTGTCATCTATTCAGATTACAGCAACAATGAACGTATTCAAACGCCAAAATCAAATGTAGTGATCTGAATTCACCAGTCTCATTGAGGCGGAGCGAAGTTAAAATGTAAATTTTTGAGTATCAGGAAGCACATGGCCCTAACAAGGATACACAATTAGAATACAGGAGAATAAAAAGAGAAAAATAAAATATAAACGGAAGACAGTTAAAATAATAAGAGACATGCAGAATAAAGAAATGGAATATGGAGAGGCATGAACAACAACGATAGAACAAAAAAGGAGGAAAGGGTACAGGAAAGAACAGACGAATATGATTGTTTTGGATTTGTTTAATGTCAACGGCTATGATCGAGATGAATGTGTGTGGTGAGTGTTTTTTAGGAGGCTGTAGTATCATTGTGTTTGCCTACTTGTGATAGCGCTGAAATGATGCCGGTTTTGTAAGTAAGAAATTCGTCCGACTCTGACACTGGCTTTTGCAAATACGTAAAACCACAATCCAACAGAAATATGATGACAGTATTATGAATCCATATATAAACTACATTGGCTCAAAAATGTGCTTTGATTGAAAATCAGTATTATATTTGTATATATATGATAGCTGTTGTGTAAAAGTACTGTATGCTATCGCGTTACCTTTAGAGAGCCTCATTGCAATGGTTATCAATTTCCTAATTTAAACAATACATCAAGATAAATGAGCGAAATTTTAGCGATTATGTTAATGCATATACGTGATTTATTATTGGAGGATAAGTAATTACCTCTTAAGATAAACATAAGGTTATTTGTAAGAAATATACATGACATTATATGTGCATTATCAACAGGTTTTCATGGATGACATGAAATGCGTATTATACTCATACCGAACATGTTGAGAATATCGGCGATTTATGTTAACGAAATTCAATAACATAATTGCTGCGAATTAGAATGAATGATTTCATAACCTAGTAATTAATATCAAATCTCCTTTTTTTTCAGACTGATCGTAAAAACAATTAATTTTGAATTCCTTCCCTTAGTTATCAGTGTAAAATATCTAGTATGCAATCGAAACATAGACAAGCAGAGAAATGGGTTTCTAGACATGGTTGGGTTTCTTGACATAAAAATATCGACCTCGACCAATTACAATGACAATTGTTTATTCTCATAAACAGTACAGTGCGGAGAATATGAACATTAACAGATGGATAACAATAATACATTGTAAAACCCATAAAATACATATATCGACTTATCGACACACAGGATATTTAATATTTTGATCTTTTTGTTGTTGTTGCCCCCCCCCCCCCCCCCCCCTCACCCCAAAAAATGAATAAAATGCATATATGTTACTCCCACTAGGTTGGTCTAAATACACGCAGGGCCATACCCAATCGTAACAGCCCCCCCCCCCTTTCACCGCCATCAACACTTTAAACTTAACTGTCAAAAGCAATATCTTTATACATAAAATAAGATGAACTATTCCCCATATTAGGCGCCTATTCAGTATATGCAGTAGATGACAGTAAGTCCCCCCCCCCCCCCCCCCCCCCCCCCCCCCCCCCCCCCCCCCCCCCCCCCCCCCCCCCCATTCTTGACCTGCTGAAGTGAAAACATGAAATACGCATGCAATATTCTTGACCCGTCTCACCGACACGGCATACAGAATAAGGGGAAATGGATCAACAGAAATGTAGTTTAATAATGAAATGTTATTTTCATGGTTTACTGAGCATGGACTCCCGACAGACTTAGTCCTAAGATACTAAACATAGTGTCATGGTATTAAACTTTATTTGTTCGTTAAAAATTTATCTCGTCACGTTAAATCACTTTGATCTTTGCCACACGCTTCAAGCTGTGTTGTCATATATCCCTGTGACTGTTGAATTATTTCTTTTCTTTTACGAAGACGCCACTGGTTGTCGACTGGTAAGATGTAAGTCCTAAAAACTTTATAATAGCTGTCATGCCGAACAAATCCATAATTTTGAACTGGTTAATTACTAAACACAGACATACTTTTTCGATTACAAAGGACTCTATACTTGGAAGATTAGACGATGGAAGTTCTGGAACTCTTAAATATCTTAAACAATCAATAAGTCTGTCCTTGTTATAGAGTGTTATGATTTTGTGAGGAATGGTGCACTCAGATTACTGGTCGCTCTTTAGCTTTTGTTTTTAGGGGATTAATGATTTCTCGACCAGATCACGAGAGAACAGGTGTCAAGGAGACACCAACAGCCAGGGTCATATAAGGAGATGAAAACAAAGCATGAAAAATCAAACCTCAGTGGGAAATGAAAGGAAATATTTAAGTGTTTCAATGGTCAATGGAGCCTAAAGTTGGCTCCGAGTTCCGAGTTCCGTTTATTTAAAACGGAACTCGGAACTGGTTTAAGGTAATGTAGGTATGTAGAAGATTTACAGGTTTTGGTCCCAGTTCCGAGTTCCGTTTAAGAAAAACAGAATTACTATGTATAAGCTTTACGGGTTTTGGTCCCAGTTCCGAATTCCGTTTAAGATAAACGGAACTAGGAACCAGTTCCGAGTTCCGTTTAAGAAAAACAGAATTACTATGTATAAGCTTTACGGGTTTTGGTCCCAGTTCCGAATTCCGTTTAAGATAAACGGAACTAGGAACCAGTTCCGAGTTCCGTTTAAGAAAAACAGAACTACTATGAAGAAGATTTACAGGTTTTGGTCCCTGTTCCGAGTTCCGTTTAAGATAAACGGAACTCGGAAATTGGTTTCTAGTTTCAATTATTTTAAACGGAACTGGGAGCAAAGACCAAGTCTTAAAAAAGTTTATACCTGACTGATAAGTGTCCCTACACTCATTGACATATCATTTCTTTTCAGATTCGGGTCTTGTAATGAGATAAAGTACGTAGAATATTTTCTTAAAGGAATTTGGAAACGGAACTGGTTCCTAGTTCCGTTTATCTTAAATGGAACTCGGAACTCGGAACCAACTTCAGGCTCCTTCTTTGGGATCATTAAAAGAAAGCCTCCACTGTTTGCGAGATGCATACGAGTAGTGATTGTTTTGATTGTTTCGGGTTTTGTGAGGCTGCGCTATATAACTGTAAGTTTCCTTGTGAAAGAGCGAATCCAATGTCGACTTTAAAATGCTTCTTCACTGATCATATTGCCGAATAAATCCAGCAGAAAACCTCGTACACTCACATTATACCTCGTACACTCCCAAAAACACTGAGATTCAACTACCATTTTATAGACTATCTGATGTCTCGGTCAAGGAACAGAACTCAAAGCCTTCCTCACAAGGACGAACGCTCAACTAAATGCCAAACATGGGGAAATGTCAAGGATGACATTAGGAAGAATTCGCCCCTTACTATTATTATCATTAACTGGTTTAGCATGCAACCGGGCAGCAGGTACTATTCCTACGCCCTAGCTGCAGGTGAAGTCTCTTCCTCGAAAGAAAATACCCGAATCTCCAATGGGGCTGCATTTAGTCACTACTATCTACGATATGTTCTTAATTCACATAAACCTCGGACATGATAGCAGGATGCAGGCTGGTCATATCACGCTGACAATCGGCTAACTACCTAAAACTGGCCTCGCCCTGCAGACAAGGCAGTCGTTCAATTTTACTTCTTTTGATATACTGACGATGTATTGTTTTGACAACACAAATGATAATTGTCCTAATCCATTGCACGCCTCTAAAAGTCACTAAAATGAGTGACACTACAGAACATCGGCAGCTTACATCTATTTCCACATTTGAGCACACGAACATCAGTTGTTGGGCTATTTAAATCGCCTCTTACGTCTGTGCTCGTGGTTCATTGCCCGTCCGTAAACAATCATTGTTATCACTATTTATTAAACAGTATTAGAAGAATATTTATCAAATCATATATATAGGTTCCACTTAGTCCCTACTTCGTAGTTGTGTCCATTCAATTTGCAGAAAAAAAGGCCGACAGGCAGCCATCATTGGTTTTGAAAGTTATCGCTTTTCCATTAAAGGGACCAACCAACCAATTGTGTTTGAAGTATAAACTTCTTGAATTCAATATGGCAATTATGATTTATAACAAAAGTTTAGGGTCTCATATAACACGTAATAAAAAACAAAGTTGGTTCCTTCAGCTCATTTTTTTCCTGGGTAGCCATATTGAAAATGAGTGAATTTCGAAGTAAAAAATCTCAAAAATCTTAAATGTTTACCTGCTAATTATCATTACCTGACCGTTGGAAAATTATCCAATCGGACTTACGAAATTTACATCCACATTTCTTATGGATAATTACCTATCAGGCTACATATCTATTTTGTTTCTTACCGGCCAATCAGTGGCTGCCGGACATTTTATCCCTGGCTCAACTTTCTATACACGGGTGATGTTTCAAAAGGCTATTTTTTCAATTGGTTGGTTGTTCCCTAAAAAGCACTGATGACATTTTTCACATGTATGTTTCCTTGTTGTGGTCATTTTGAATTTAAGTTTGGTCGGTAAAAGAAAATGGCCAGGTGCAAATAAGCTTTGATTTTGCGAAATAAAGTTTGTTCTTGAAATGTTCTGTAGAGATATTTTTTTTCAAATTTCACATATAGGTTCCCCTTTGTCACAAGTTGTGACTATTTCGCTATTTCTTGAACAGAATTAAAGGAAAATTTCTAAATCTTTACATTTGGCTTCCCTTTGTGACCATTCAATTTTGAGTCTGATCGCGAAATCAAAATGACCGATAGGAGGCCATCCATGGCAGTTGAAGTTTGTTATCGCTATTTCTTGAGTTGTAATGGAATCATATTTCTTAAACTTCACATTTAGGCTTCACATGGTCTTTGGTTGTGGTTGGTTTTGAATCTGATCAGGAAACCAAAATAGCAGATAGGCAGTAATGAAGGAGAAAGCACATGATACATGATTTCAGTTTTACTGAATTTCCAATTTCGTTGTTTAATATATTATTATTTTCTACAGAGTCACGTTCAGCACTATTTGATTTACGGCGATTCTTTGTAATGGCACGTGGCAAATCTTCGGTCTCCAGTAGCTACAAAGATGACTTGATGAATTTTATTAAACACAAATTTTGGCCTGCCAATTAAGCTAACACAGCCATTGAGCGCTCTCTTCTGATAACATATTGACATGAGTTTTTTGGGCAAAATCTTCAGGTAAATACCCTTTTCCGTTTAAATTAAGTTAAATGTTACTTGATCAATCATTTCTTAAATTTTCACTATGAAATCCAAACGGAAAGTGACAGAACGCAGAAGTCTTTTGAAGACAGAATAATAAAGGGAGGAGATGACAATGTTTACGCCCGCTTGTAAGTGCCATTCACCTATTGCTTTAATTTGGTGTCTAACGTTCTGAAGTGTTTGGTCTGATGCCGACTTTATAGTGTTACCTCACTGAAGCATGTTGCCGAAGACACCCAGTAGGACATCACTGTCGGTCATTTATAATGACAACGGGCGCATTAGTCGTCTCAATCAGAAAATGCTGAGCGCTACGCTAAGAAATAACTAACAATTTTGTAGGCTCTGGTATGTCTCAGCCAGAACAGAAAATTGAGACATTAAGAAAAAGTAAAAGAATCCTAATTTATTCTTGTATTCCCCTCTACAATATTCCTCCCAGAACAATAATGAAGCGACGAGATAAGCCATCCCTTTTCCGTTTAAGAACGGGATATTTTTTTATGGTAACGGACTTTCTGCACGATGAGCCATGGCATTGCTTTCAATCCTGGTTTGTTTAGATACACATGTGATATATAGCCAATGAAATTGAAGATCTAACTATCATTTTCGTTATGGGTAGCCAAGCATGAAACTGAGATAGTTAAAGACAATGGATTGAGGTTGTTCTTGTGTATTGTAGATTCCGTCCGTTTTAACCAGTGTACGTGATTGCTTCACTTGTCGACGATTCACGAGGAACAAGCAATGGATTTGTCCACCTCTTGTTTATATCATGTCGTCTTCCTTGGTTGTATGCTGTCCCTGTCAAAATCAACTTGTACTGATGTAAAAGATTGTTTCAGCAAAGTCACCCCAGGAAGGTTAGATGGAAACATCACTAAAACATTACTCAAAAAGGGATATCGCGATTGTTTCAACGAGTGTTTTCGCCATGCATCAGTATGTGCTTCATTCAACTACAACAAGTTCACAGGAATTTGCGAACTGAACAGCCTGGTACCAGATTTGTCAATTACCTTGAGGGAAGTTACAACATTTGTTAATAGCTTGGTCCCCGTAAGTCAGGTAAGCCTCCTGTTAGTTTGTCTATGGTGTACCACTCTCTCAATATTCCATGCGCTAAAATCAGTCAATTATATGTATCTGCATCAGTACATGTAGACTTTGTTTAGTTTAGAACTATTGCCAAAAAAGTTATATCGACTTAAGTAAATCACTGTTGATGGAAGTGCGCGAGAGGTTTTACTGTGGGCGGAACCCGCAATACAAGAAAAAGGTGACCACATCCTTTATCACGTCCGATTGGGGACTCGAACCCATGCCGCCTACAGGAAAGGCGATCGTGTTACCATTGTGCCACACGACACTATACATGTATTGCTCTCTCCGGTAAGAAAAGGTTTGGTTGTGAGGAATGCAAATACGTCATGGCATACAGACACTAGTAATAGTTGATGACAGGCATGAATACATTATATGTGAATTATTTTCTAATCTGCAACACGGTTTTATGGTTTTTCCGGAGAAGAACTAGGTGTTCATCTTTTTTTTACAATGCATATATGGTTCGTCTCCAGAAAGTACTTGTTTACAATGTACGCATGGTTCGTCTCTGGTGATTGATCATCCTACCTGGCCGGACTGAGTGTGTTGACATTCAAGAAAGAAATTGCTAGTCACAATCCTTAGGAAAGGCTTGGTTTAGAAACAAATGCATGGGCGTGTAACTTAAAATAATTAATCATTACTCTTGACATACTTATAATAGAATATTTTGCTTAAATTAGATTATAAAAAACAGTTATATTACATTCAAATGTGAACGATTTATTCCGTTTTTATTTCAGCATCTCAATCCAGATATTATCATATACAATGTGTTGGATTTGGTCTGTTAATTAGAATTTGAAATTTTTTTTTTATTTCAGTACCTCAACCGAGATATAATCATTATAAATTTGACCTGTTAATAAGATATTACACTGTGTATTACATAGATTTAATCTTTTACTCACAATTTTCTCTTCAAATCTTTGTACCGAGAGGTTTCGTTGTCCGCTGTTCATACTCGCCACTCTAGTGGTTGACGCTAGGTGGCATGGTTACGTCAGGAGAATTTTTAACTTTGTTGCATGAATCTTGATAGGCGTATTTATGGTGTTATAGTTTCTTGTTATAGTTTTATAGTTGTTATAGTTTTTTCCAGCATTTCTCTCACATCTCTTGGCTCATTTCCATATACCATACATATCTATTCAAGAATCTAAGTCACAATGACAATGCATGTATTGAAACAAATGTATTTCATCAAAAGATATCCCATTGAAAATGTTATTCAACATTTACCAGTTCTAGCAGCTTTCTCTTGTGCTCAAAATCACTTATAGGAAATGAAGTGGTTGCAAAACACATTTTACTGCATGTTTGCCAGTGAAATATAGAAATTTATCAAACTGATAAAACTTATATTTTCACTGCTCACCGCTACAGTGAAAATATAAGATTTTGCAGTGAGAATTGTTTTCGTTTTTGACCTAGAACGAACGAACGAACCTTTGTAATCACCTCATTGAAAGTTGCCGCTTTTTTCCAATCGAAGCGAAGATAGATAATTGGATTATTTTGCTGTACTCTTGAACTATTCAGACAAGCTTTTGACAAACTACTCACTTGACGTAAGCTTTTTATTCACAGATTCTCCGATAACAGTAGAAAACGCTAAAATTGCGTAGATCAGTCCTTTCAAAGTGGCGCCGTCAAGTTGACGTACAGGGAAGAGTAATGTCACAAAGAGATATGAATAATGTTACTGATTCCCGTACTTTCTGCCAGTACTAATGTTTCGTTGTTTTTATTTTTCTTTCCTTTTTTAGCATAAAAATGTAATAAAAAGAATGGTTTCACATTGAATATAACATATATTTCACTCCTATGCCAGAATATTTCGATATTTTTCACTCGTGCTTCGCTCTCGTCAATAGGAAACAATTCAATATCCTCTATATATTTTATGGTGGAGCTCTATTGCACGTAATTAATCAAATATAAGCATCGCAGAAATTGTGTTGAATAAACATTTCATCGGAAACGAAACACAATCATAAAAAGCTTGACAGTAAAAGGGTAGCAGAGGAAATTTCTTCTATAAATACTAACCAGATTCAGACGCCTGCGGTGAAACATACAATACAGATTTGTGTGGCAATATACCCGAGAGTAATAAATGGTTGTAAATACATAGAGGTTACACAACGAGTGAGTGTTGGATATGGAATTTATTTCACACGGGTAAGTTATTTTTTTAACGTTACAAAAGACACGAGCTTTAGCTAGTGTCATTGTAACTTTTAAAAAATAACTTCCATATCCAACAATCACGAGTCGTGTGACCTGAAGGAGATATACCACTAGTGGTATATAACATGTATTTATCCAACAGTCGGCACATTTATACAATGGCTTGAGAGTTGAATAACACGGCGTATTGTGGTAGAAATCTATATAAATGACAGTTTAAAAAAGTGTATGACATAAAAGCAATATGCATCTTTTACTAAATGGTCATCAGTTTAAGGTCATATTTACGGAGAGATATATGACACTTCAATAAAGTATGTTTGTGTCTTACAAAGCACACTAAAGTTGTTATTCTATTTCCAAATGTTTTCTAACAGTATGACATTACGTTACTTGGGAATATGATTCTTCGTTGACTGACATCCCATTTCGGTAGATATTGTACATAATAATCACATTATAAAGATAACACTATGATATATCATGATAACTGGGTTGCTTGATTTTGAGCCAATTATGAATGACTTACGATAGAGTCAAATGGAATCGAAATGCGTTCAATTAAATACTAATATTGCCACTGATCACACGACTGGACTTGCATAGATAAGTTTTCCGATTTCCAATTCTGTCGATCTTTCCTCTTGATATATCATCTCACAAGAATGTTGGTGTTCAAAAACCGCAAATGGGTGTAACTAACTAATTAGGACTTTTAAAAAACAGTTGAAATGTGATTAAAACCAATAAATCTAGCCATAAAGTGGAGCACACAATCTACATCATCCTTAACAAATGACTATATGAACAGATTTAATCATCAAACACGAAGATAACCCTGTATTTATTTGATTTTTTCATTATAAAAACTTTGCAATTTCACGTTTAAATTAGAAATTGATCGGTTCCCGATATTTCTTAAATTTTGACCATAATTACTAAGAATTTGCCGCAACATTTCTACGTCTCGAAGATCGTGTTGAATATTCATTGTACACTGGTTATCTACATTCTTGAGCTCCCGATTTTGCAGCAAATCATACTCCTGAGAATGTATGATCAATTGAAATCATAAAACATGGTTTTGGAGTTAAAAAAAATAATACTGTCGTTCTCCTCTGGTGGACTAAGTAGGCAATAGCACAGGACCCTGGGAACTTTTAAATAATCTTAACATACCTTACGGATTTCTCTAAGATTGCTACAAATAACACATTGGACCAGTTGTTCAAAAGGTGAGTAGGCTAATAACATTTTAACAACATTTTTTTTCAAATCCTGATATAATAAAATCTGGTAGAACTAACTTGACAAAACTTTATGAAACTTTGTTATTCTTAATTCTCTTCCAACTGCCTTAATTTAACGATTACATACTTACAGATTTGGCAATAAATGAGAAATGAAATGTTCACTAATCAAGTGTGTGAGCTAATCACCTATTTGAATTCCAAAGGAATATTAGGCGTTGTTTCGGTATTGGATTGGCATCGAGTATTTAATCCAGCATCATTCAAGCTTCTGCCATAAATGCCACTTATCTTCTCTTCCTCCTTCGGCCTTCCACTCAGGTTTGCTGGATGCAGTCTTGATGTTCAAACATACCTCCAAAGCTTTGATAAATAACCAACAATGTATACCGATAAATTGGAAATTCTCAAATGTGAATATTTGCAAACAATTATACAGTAGAGTATTAATTCTATCTTGAGATTTGGAAATCAACTTTTCTATGTTGATGTGTTTAACTGAGCAATTTTGATAAAAATCCTCGACAGCTGTGTTATACATTTGATGATGAATGTGTTTAGTTTGACACACGGAAGCATACGGTTATTATATTGCAGGGCGTTTTGTTTGTCACTTTACTAAGTTCCGGAAAAAAATGTTGATACTCCTGCAGTATTCACGTAAACAAATTGTCAAAGTTTCGTCATGTCAATAAAAGTATCTTCCTTTAAGTATCAACAGAACGATCCATGCACCGAAAATCCGTGTCCACCATTTCAAGCTTGTGTTGTCCTGAGTTCTGGAGCTACAACTTGTGTCATTGGTAGGTAGCTTTGCCACTTATACATTTTGCTTTAACATATGTTTTTGGCTTCCTGATAAAACATAATGCATGGAATATATTAATACTGAGACTTTTACGTAAAATATACATTACATATCAGAAACACCAATCAATATCGGGATTCCATCAAAATCCAAGATCAGTTAAGCTCTGCAATCACAGCCATGGCGAAGTGTGTCTTTAGTACTGAAATGTACAACAGGTTATTTCGCTATTTGATACAACGTTTTCCCTGGACGTTTGTTTATTTGGATTTTATAGTCCCCGAAATACCGATGTACTTTCGAGGACGGATCTCCCACCATCTCAAAAGACAAAAATAAAAAGAAAAAAACAACAAAAAACAAAAACTAACAAACAAATAAACAAAAGGTAAACAATGCATGTTAACGAAATTTTAAGATGGAGGTCTCACATATTTCAGATATGTACTATCGGCAAATAGGAGGCAAGGGATCGATTTAGAAGGTTAACGAATTCGATGCAATATGTTATCCAATGAGAAGCGATATCGAGTTTAACAAACAGATCTAAATAAAAGGAAAATACAAAATTCTAATTAACATTAACTCATTTTACGAAACACTCTAACGTTACCTTACAGAATGTGGCAACGACGTCCAGGTGGACGAAGAATTGGTGATTGAAAATGACAATGATCAGTATTTCAAAGCCGGTGAAAGCATTGTCTATGAATGTGTGGCTAGTTATAACAAGGTGAACGGTCTGGTCTGTCTCGCCGATGGGACGTGGAAACAAACACTTCCCCTCTGTGGTGAGTTCTGTCTGGCTATTTATACATCTCGAATCTGCAATACAGGTTGGATCTTTCCTCATAACTAACTACATTAAGAATACATGTAACCTTTTGATTTTAATTGATCAATTTGGGCATTACTACTATTGCGTTAGTTGCATTTACTCTGCTTAATTATTTTTCTACAACGTTCAAGGTTTTAACGACAGTTGATTAAACTATACAGCTTACTTAGAGGTAATGGATATATTGGGTCCACTGTGTATTTTACTGAAATTAAACAAGTGAAGATTTTTCTTTCAGCTATGCAATGTACGTTTGAGGGGCAGTGTCCTTATCTAACTGATTACGGTGATGGTAGTGGTACTGGTGTATCATTTGTACGCAGGACCGGTGCTACCCCATCCAATGACACAGGGTGCAGTTCTGACCACACCACAGGTAAGTATTTGTGGACTGTGTTATGTGCTAAATGTGTTCAGGAATAACTAAAAGGCATCATTCAGCCGTTTCGTTAAAAAGCAGTAGAATGTTTTTGTAAAAACTAAATGACTGGGTGGGGTGTCATGCTATCCTATCAAGATATCATATTTCAGTGTAACAGATTCGGATGTTTATTTCATTATATTTCATATTTATCATTTACACACAGTGTCTTCTATCTGTTGAAATAAAAATAAGATAAAAACTAATTACTTAGTATTATCGAAATTTATTGCTTTTTTAACCTCTTTCTTTTCAACACGTTATGAATATTTACAATTCTTGTATTAAAATGCATGCTTCATGCAAAATCATGCAATACTTTCCATTGATGCATCAAACTATTTAATATCGCTGATTTAATCCTCGCACCAAAACACTAACAGCTAATTGAGGTCATTAAAGACTTTTTTACGAATGACGGGTCCTGTAAAATGTACCCGATCCGCAAATTAGACAGAACATAATAGACATCTCCAGTTATAGACGTACGCGGACTACGTGCACGGAGACGGAGACGTACTAGGCAGATTTCGGGGGTCGTATCAAAAGTGAAGAACACTTTCCTCGACGTCCAACTTAATAGGGATTTGTTAGGATTAAAACGCATTCTGAATTTCAATGTAATATGTGATATTTGTATAGAAAAAAGTTTCACTTCTTCTTATTGCAGCGTAACCAGTAGCAGCTTGTTTGCTTGTGTTTAATATTATATTAGCAGCCTATTGAAAATTCGATGTTCATTATCTACTCCGTATCGGCGTATGGACATCTAAAAACATACCATACGAGTCATGTCAGGATGAACATTTCTTCACTAAGAAGACGAAATTGTGTTTGACAATGTCACACATATTAAGTTGTTTTGTAAACACTTGCAGATAACTGCATATGCCACTTGGAATGACTTAACAAACAAATATGATTCATATTGTCTATGCAATTCATTTCGCCAGACCAAATTCACTCTAAGATTCTGGAATTAGCAATTTGATTGGTCAATTCAAAAGTTCATCCTTACGTGACCCTCATTGGGATATAGTTATTTTATTAACATCTCAAATTTTAATTAGATTGGTTAAAAGCAAGAGACGTTTAATGGCATGTCAGGTTTTTTAGGTGACGGAAAGCCGGAGGACCCCCCGAAAAAACCGATCTCCGCAACAGTCCCACGTGGTAAATAGTGGTGTAGCTAAACAATATAGCTAATTTTGAAAAGATCGAACATGATGATTCTAAACAGATTAAGAATAAAATACACATTTAGGGGGTCTAATAGCCAGGTATACATGATAATTATTCGTATGTGTGTCTCGGATATACACATTTACTAATGTAATTTAGGAAAACCTCATTTTATACTTTGTGTTAATTGACTTATATGTATTGTAATGTGGAAATATTCTATTCTGACGTACACCACGTGTTTGTTTACTTTTTATTTTGATACGACCCCCAGAAACTACCTAGTACGTCTCCGTCTCCGCGCACGTAGTCCGCGTACGTCTATAACTGGAGATGTCTAATAAGTGGCTCCTGCTTTGTCAAGTTCGTCTATAAATAGCAGATATATGTTTATTGTTTGTTTATTTGTTTTTTTATTGTCAAACACGTCTGACTTTATATCTTTATATATCAAATGATATCCTGAAAACCATGATATATTAAAAGTAATTTTCCATCTTTTCCCCATCAATAACCAATTTTGTCTTTTGATATCATAATGTTGGTTCCCATTGTTCCATTCCTACAGAAGAAGAATTTGCTGTATTTCCATTGATATGAATCTGGTCTGGAAGGTTTTGAAATTTGATCACTAGGTACATGTCTTTCCAAGATTTAAGACTACAGTTATCAGAAATTCCTTTTTCGCTAATAAAAGTATAAATTTTTACTGATTTATCTTGATAAAACGCTAACAAATGAAAATAACACCTTTTAGGTAACGGCTATTACTACTACATGGATGCTAGTAGCAGTGACTGGTATGGTAAACAATTCGTGCTGACGACAACCACCAAATTTGCGGCTGATCGAAAGATATGCATTGACCTTTGGTACCATATGTACGGAGATGAAATGGGGTGGCTATTAACTCGGGGACGGGTACGTTGATTTTGTACTGCTTCGGTATCGATGCCATCTTCTTTAGAATATCACATTTAAAAAAGAAATAAACACATATATTAGTGTAATTTTACCGTCCGTGGTATCCCGGTATCGAGGTTTGATATTTCATTGTGATAGAACTACAAAGCCGTTCGCCCTTTATTCGTAGACATCGTCCAAGAAAGTCATTATTGTGTTGATAAAGGATGTAAAACCAGCCCAGATCAAACCTAGTTCATTTGCTTATACCTCTGGTTAGAATTTATAGAAAAAACAGCCCCTACTCCTAGCGTATACATCTTGTTAGAATTTATAGAATTTCTACTCTATAAACAAGGTGTAACACTTGAAAAGTCGGAAGTTGGAGGTGAGCTTCGATTCACTTTGAATATAAGTAGTAACGTTCCTTGGTGTATAACCCTTAAATATCATTGCATGTTATTCCTTTGTTGAGTGACAATAATTTAAAGACGAGAAAATGGATCAAAAGCGGTCGTGATAGACGACGATACATCGACTGTAGACGGAAATAGTCTATATGTTTTTAAACGGTATGCAATGGACAATCTGATTGGTTGGCAGCTCTGTAAACAATATTAACTATAATTATCCACCAATCAGTCTGTCCGTTTTATCTAAGATAGATAGCCATTTTCTCCACTTTACAGTCGATGCATTTTCTGATATTTTAGTGTTACACCTTGTTGATATAGTAGGAGTAATAACCAGAAGCAGACGCCTGTGCTTTGATGTTCAACATTAATTAATGATCAGACGGGATATGTATATTCTTTTTATTCAAAGCTTTGTGGCCACTAGGTTAGTACATGAAATTTGTAGGTATTAACTACTTTTTAAGATATTGCGTACCTGTTGTAAAAACCCTATATGTGATCATTTCAATAAAACGTTTGTATACTATCTGTAAATATTTTAGAACGAACGCCTGGTCGTTTATGTACATGTCAGATCTATACTTTGCAGACTGGAAATCTACGATGTTCATCAACTTTGATATCAGGACAGCAAGGATCGGACTGGCACCATTTGACGAATTCTATTCAACCAAGAAGCTATGACGTATACGTAGACATAGTGGGAGCTCGTGGGCATGGTAACAAATCCGATATCTGTATAGACGATGTCACCATCTATCTATGTTGAAGCACTGGAGAAATGAGGGAACAGATGGAACGACACTGAAAAGGGAATCATTCAATTAAAAACAAATATTTTGCCTCTCGTGATGTACAACTAAATTATTCGGCGCATCAACCAATATCAAGTGGGATTAAAAATGGGTGTTACACAAAACATTATGCAACAAACAAAAATGCTGAAATGTGTTTGTACACTCACAAATAGAGCTCAAACTGAGAAATGTTTTGGTACACTTACAAATAGAGCTCAAACTCAGAGATGTTTTGGTACACTCAAAAATAGAGCTCAAACTGATAAATGTTTTGGTGCACTCAAAAATAGAGCTCAAACTGATAAATGTTTTGGTACACTAAAAAATACAGCTTAAACTGATAAATGTGTTTGCACACTCACAAATACAGCTTAAACTGATAAATGTGTTTGTACACTCAAAAAAAGAGTTGAAACTGATAAATGTGACTATGGTTAGCCATATGATATGGAAAAGATCGAGAGTTTTAAAATAGTTCAAAATTTCGAATAGAAGGTTTTGACACACTGTTCTGTTATAGAAATTATCTCCTGAAGGTTGTAGATCAATACGATCCAATAAGTTGTTTTTAAACAGTAAACAGTTCATGGCGTGCATGCGATGCACTGAGGCTGATACTCAGCACAAGGACTTCAAACGGATTCCAACCCCACTGTCCATATACATGTATTAAAATAGTATCGAGAGTAGTAAATCACCAGTAGAGAGAACCAGTTTCAATTTCAATTTATTTATTTCACTCAGGCGCACTTTTTATTGTGTTAAGATTATTTTTTCTTTGTTTTCATGGTAAATACTCAAATGTGATTGGTCGAAAAATTATTTTCATTCTTCTATATTTACATTCCTAATGTGGTTTGCTGATATGAACATACCAAGTGAAAACAACAAACATATGACCATGGATACACTTTGAAAACCGTATGAAAACATTGTCTCTCGTGCAAATCACCTGATTAATCGGGTCATATTAATACGCCATCGACAGTAAGACAGGAAGAGTAGCTTCCCTTGGATCGATAACGTTGGTACGAGATAAGTGTTAAAAATATTGAATGATTGTATTTAATATTATTTTTACTTTAATACTTCTTTCTTTTTGTTTTATACAAAATTAAACAAAAAAGGCCGGAAAATGCGGAACGACATTAAAACAATTGCGTGACGCATAGGCGGTCTCTCCCGGCTGTTCTAATAATTTGGCGTTTCATCGTATACATGACAAATTTTTCTTTTTAATAAAATTTCTCGTTTTCTCGATATAAATGTTTTAAATCAAGGTTATGTAAATATATGAATTGAATAGATTTTTTTAAATTTTCATTGCGGCTATGAATACCAGTAGCTAGCTACATATCCTCCGAGGCGCGCTACCGCGCGCCATGGGATATGTAGCTACATGTAGCTACTGGTATTCATAGCCGCAATGAAAATGTAAAAATATCTATTCAATCCATATATGAAAGAAATTCCGAGAATGGCGCGAAAAATGTGACGTAACAATACGACAATTGACGTTGCGTATTGATTTGAGAAAAAGAATCCCATTTAAAACCAGTAAAATTGTACATAAAACATGTTTTAAATTTGAAAATCATTTTCAAAAATTAATTATAAGCGTTGATGTCAATTATTTTTTAGTTTCATCGGGGTATGAAACAAATTTTGTTTGCAAACTTCTGTAAGAATCCGCTACGCGGATTCATACAGTTTGCAAACAAAATTTGTTTCATACCCCGATGAAACTAAACAAAAATGACATCAATGCTTAAATATAAAAGACAAGAGGTCAATATGAAGTACAATATTACAGAGATATAATTAAACATTGAACTGCTTTCATTTGGAAGTTATGGGCTGATGAATGCCAACTGGACAAAGGCAAATCTAATGAAGCTCATGTTGAATTTGCCTTTGTCCAGTTGGCATTCATCAGCCCATAATTTCCGAATGAAAGCAGTTCAATGCAGTTCAATTTCCATTGCGGCTATGAATACCAGTAGCTAGCTACTGGTATTCATAGCCACAATGAAAATTTAAAAAAATCTATTCAATCCATATATGAAAGAAATTCCGAGAATGGCGCGAAAAATGTGACGTCACAATACGACAATTGACGTTGCGTATTGATTTGAGAAAAAGAATCCCATTTAAAACCAGTAAAATTGTACATAAAACATGTTTTAAATTTGAAAATCATTTTCAAAAATTAATTATAAGCGTTGATGTCAATTATTTTTTAGTTTCATCGGGGTATGAAACAAATTTTGTTTGCAAACTTCTGTAAGAATCCGCTACGCGGATTCATACAGTTTGCAAACAAAATTTGTTTCATACCCCGATGAAACTAAACAAAAATGACATCAATGCTTAAATATAAAAGACAAGAGGTCAATATGAAGTACAATATTACAGAGATATAATTAAACATTGAACTGCTTTCATTTGGAAGTTATGGGCTGATGAATGCCAACTGGACAAAGGCAAATCTAATGAAGCTCATGTTGAATTTGCCTTTGTCCAGTTGGCATTCATCAGCCCATAATTTCCGAATGAAAGCAGTTCAATGCTTATATTTACATTTGACAACGATTTTTAAAGACTATATCCAGGAATTTTGCTCCGACGATGAATGAACAAATTATTATCGTCAAAGACGGAACAGCCTTTTTAACAGCCATCTTTCGTTATCGCCGACGTGACAATTATGACGTCACTATAATAATGACGTCATAATTAAGATTTAGAAGTTATCGACTCATAACTCATATCGTCACTATAATAATGACGTCATAATTAAGATTTAGAAGTTATCGACTCATAACTTCCAAGTGAGCTTGGTAAAGTTATATAGTGGGGCTGCAGTGTAAATGTGAATATTTGATAGTAAAGCACACATCTTATTATTCAAGCGTACAATAACATACACACAAATACACTCCTAATGCAATGATTGACACGACATTTTGCTAATCATAGCCAATATTCAAACACTGTTCAAATTATAACAATCATCCTAACGTGATATACAGTTACTGTATTATATTTTACAATGCTATTATGTTGGTATGATACACAACAATACATTCACTCTGCCGGCACGTTTGCACACGTCTTACGTACAATTCTAAAATGATATTATTACAGTATTACACAGTATATTACTCGTGCTACATGATGCATGTATTATAGATACTATACAATGTAGTCATACCATGGCACATAGTGACTATTATACTCAACATACCATATATTACAATCCCATCTCACTGCGATTATACGATAGTGTAGCATACATATACAAATGACATACAGATACCTTCAATCAGGATATAACAATCAAACCACGATGAACCGGACAAGAAAACAACGGATTGTACATCCCACATTTTATATATCAACAGAAAGAGAAATGTTTAATCTTAATCTTTACAACGAATCTTCACACAAAGAAAAGGCTATCTATTGAGCATGACATTACGAATTCGAAAAAAAGTAGGTTAGTTAGGCTATATAGATTGAAAAATGGCTGTCCTGTTGAATGTGGAATCGGTCGCTAATGGGAAGCTTATATATAATTATTTCACACATGTGGTGTCGTTAAATACACAACACCAAGATCACCTTCCTTATTGTGATGTCATCAAAACGCGTGTGGTGCGGAAATCGGGTTGAAATCAACATGTTGACTTTCACTTACAATTATGTAGTCAGACCATTTCTTTTCAGTACAAAATAAAGTTTTTAAATGAAAACGTCTGCTAATGAAATTAAAATATTGAATACGTTTTACTATATGAAACATAGTTTAAAGCTAGAGCATAAGATCATTCCACATTTCTGAAAAAGGATTTTTGTTCTAATTGAACTGGTATCACCGCATAATAAAGAATGGAGTGTAGTAAGGGGCGATAACTCGTTATCGTTCCTTACGGAACGTAATGATAGTATGAGCTAATTCGCGATTTTTGCCGGCTATTGTAGCGATTTGGGAGCGGAAAAAATGGCACATACAATTTTGATGGGCTTTTGAACCATTGTAAAACTCGGCTCGATCTAGGTCTGGATGTATCTGGTATCCCTGTGGAAATTCGTATTTATGAGATATTTTGGGTCAAACATGCCAAAATCGTCACTTTGACTAAGAGGTTCTGTCTGTATCTGTATCTGTATGAATACGTTGTAGTGCCCTATATAGGTTTTTATACAACGGTTCTGTTTAAATCGCCCTCAAAATTCAGAAAAAAAATCCAGAGATATATACAATGCACATACAAAGAGATAAATGTTTCCTGAAGAAAACAGTCTGTTTAGTTTTTCGATATCTTTAGCAGAACGGTTACAAGATTGTTTTGAAAATGGCCTATTTTTTCGACCTTCTCAGTATTTTTCCATTCGACTGGGGTATTTTCCTGCCTGTTTTGATGACGCAAGACCGGGTGTTTCCTTTCCGTTTAGCACGGTAGAACAGATGGACCGGATCGGCATACATAGTTATCAGCATTACATTCATTACGAATCAACTGGTTTTATATTTGTTTTGCGCGAGTCATCTTGATGATGTGTTTTAAAGCCTGCATTAACATCAACAGGTCCGTTAAAATTGACGTATGAAGTTTATATTTAATAGAAATTATTAACACACTTGGTTTGGTCGGCTTGACCGCATATATAAAGGACAACTATCCATAACGCCATCCTGAACTCATCGGGTATTATCCCTGAAATGATTCTCCGAGGAGTTCCGGATGGAACAACACCGGGGACTTCACGCCGCTTACTCGTTCAACTCCAAGCAGTATAAGTGAGTTGTATTACATTTTCCCGTCAGGACCAGGACTTTTTAATATTATGTCATATTTAAAGTTACATTGGAGATTATAGTTGTTCTACTATGACCATATTTGTTGCTTTCCAGGATCAGTATTCATCGTCAACCCAGACCAGCGTTCAATTCTTTTCGATAACAAATCTAAACTCGTAGCCTACCGAGTCGTAGGCTTCCAGTAGGCCTAGTGTAAATGTTACGTGTTCATTAACGTTTTAGAGACAGGCGACGTTTAAATATGTAATATTTTTTTTATTGTTTGTTTAATGAAATTACTGTGTCGTTAGTTGATGCTTTGATGTCTTGATCAGCTGATATTTGTTTATGTTGAGGAGCAACGACGTTTCGAGAATTATACTGTACCACATACATATTAGCTTACGATGACACGAACTTTCAAGAAACTACTGTACACGTACTTCAGTACACACTAGCAGTATATTGAACAATTCTTTTTCAGTAATAGAAGTTTTTTTTTCAAATTTCTAATGAAATATTTATATTCTAATGCTTTAAATTTTGAAATTTAAGTCTCTGACCTGCCCTTTATTGAGATGGTTCTTAGGACAGTGTCAAATTATATCATCTTTTGCATTAATAAATATATGAAATAAGTTTTCAAATATATTAAAACCCTTCACTTTTATGCACCAAAGAAAACAATATGCAAGAAAGCTGTTCTGACAAATTTAAGCTAAAATATTGTCAATTATTATGTTGCATTAAGTAAAAATTATGTTGCTTTGGGTGTCATGCATTTTTTTTTTATCCATTAAAATTAGATTAATTTCTTAACTTATTACAAAAAAAAGTATAAGATGGAAAATTATTTGACAAAATCAAAGAGCTACCAGGTTTAAGCTATCACAATTTTACAAAATAGTTGACTTTGAAATTTCATGAATTAGATTCTAGTCAATTTTCAAATATCTATAAGTTGCTTTATTATCAATTCCATATCAACATATTTCAACTCTTTGCTTACATGTACATGTGCCAAAGAAAACCATGTGCGAGAAACCTGTTCTGACAAAATTTTACTAAAATTATGTCAATTGTTATATCACATTAATTTAATTAACTAATTTAGGGTGTGGGACCATGTTGTATTTTTGTTTTATCTTTTGAATTTTTAATCTGTTTCAACTTATTACAAAAGGTATTATAGAAAACTACTTGTCAAAATTAAAGAATTACCAATATTTTGTTATCACTATTTTACAAAATAGTTTTTCTCCCAAATTTCATCTGCACACAGGTAGCAATTAGTAAAATCTTTTGAATCTAAACTTTAATTATATAAAGGTATTATAGAAAATTATTCGACAAATTCAAACAATGACCAGAATTTTAATTTATAACCATTCTACAAAATAGGCTTCTTCATAATGTCATCTCCACAGGTAAAATACTGTAACACAGGGACTAGTGAACATGTAAACAGTTTATATGTCTTTTTTTAGGCCAACACCACCATATGCATATATTTACATTAGAAGGGGTGTTCTAAATTGTTGGCCAAAGACCGCACTTAATTTCCCTCTATATTCTACTGAAGAAACAAATTCAGAATTTTGAAACTTTACATAAAATCTGATTTTAATTTCATATTGTAGAACTATTCTCTCAATATCAAATATTTTGATATTGGGATAACACCATTTTCTTTAATTATCACATCTTTTACAATAGCAACTGTGACAAATAAGAATTAAAAAGTTTTAAACAGTTACTGTAATTGCAAGCCTTAGACGGCAAGTAATTACCCTCTATGTTCTACTAAAAAAAACTTCATTAAAATGTTTTTGAGACTTTGTATGAAATATGGTTTTCATTTCATTTAGTAGAACTATTCTCTCAATTTCAAGCCATTTAGATATTAAGAAACAAATTTTCCACAATTTTTACTGTAAGATAGTTTATTAATTATTTATTATTGAGGGGCCGCGATGGCCGAGTGGTTAAGATATGTCATGACACTTTATCACTAGCCCTCCACCTCTGGGTTGCTAGTTCGAAACCTACGTGGGGAAGTTAACTGGTACTGATCGTAGGCCGGTAGTGTTTCTCCTGGTACTCCGGCTTTCCTCCACCTCTAAACCTGGCACGTCCTCAAATGAACTTGGCTGTTAACAGGACGTTAAACCAAATACACAAAGTTTATTAGTATTATATATATAGAAGAAGTATAGAAAAGTTTGAACAGTTATCCTGCAGAAGAAAAGGGAAGCTGACAATCAGGCCGGTATGTGCTGTCGTAGTTGTGTCTTTGGGCAAGACCATTTTACCCTTATTGCTCTGGATGGCATGCAATGGGCCTCTTATATGTGACTGTTGTTCAGTCAGGTAGTCACCAACTACTACAAGGAGACCCAGCCTCAGACTTAAAGATGCTACTTATTTTTCAGAAACCGGACAAGCTGGTCTACACTGCTACCTTACAAGAAGTTTAAATCATTTATTTGAAAAGAAAATATTATTAATTTTGCTTGGTAAGCTTCATTTTCATAAATTATTGCACCATTTCCTGGATGGCATGTGGACAGACAGGTCTCCTGCATGTTGTTCAGAGGTAGTCACTAACTTCTACAAGGAGACCCTGCCTCAAACTGACTCAGCTGGCTATTCAAAGGGTGATAAACAAAGCTAACAAAGCAAATATATATAAGAGTAAGAGATAATTGCCACTTAATTTTCAGAAACTGGGCAAACTGGTGTACACTGCTACCTGATAAAAGGTTGAAAAAACATATTTAAAAATAAAAACATGTTTAATTATGCATGGTTAAGCTTCCTTTACATGAATTATTGTTCAAATTCACATATGACAGTTTAAAAACTTGCTAATTTCCTAATTTTCATCTGTGATAGAAAAAGGGAGATAACTTGCTCACCTGTTCTTGATATAAAATTACCTGGGTAATTATAATGTACAATTCATATTAATGCTTTTGTAGATATTTCCCTAAAGTTCTATTCATGATCGATCAATTATCGATATGATGATGATTGATCATGAACTTATTAGTGATTCCCAACACTACTGAAGAAGTTGCAAAATTTTCAAATAAAACAAAAAATAGATACCTGGTAATCTCCCAATTTGCTCGACATGGACCACTGACAAAGACACTGATACTGACTTTAAACTATGGGGAAAGTCTCGAAATATCAATTTAAAGAAATGGCTATGTCAAACAAACAAACAATTTTCCTTCTCTCATTTGTATCATTGTGTTCCACTGGGGAATTCATACAAAAATGGGATTTTCCTCGTGCAAGTGTGATTTATTAACAATTTTCTCGAAGATTAATATTGGGGCGAGCCAATTCCCATAAAATCTTGGATATTCCTATCTGAAAGAGTTAATCCTATGTTTTTCGAGTAAATTTGTCCAAATTTAGATATTGTCTGATTGCAATGAAATTTGGTACAGTATATAGGTACATCATGGGACACCGGTTACTCTTGTAACCTCACTTTAACTTTTTTTTAAACAGAATGACTGCTATTTCCCAGCCTCTGATTGGTCCAAAATAAGATATTGTCCAATTTTGATGAAATTTGATATGTAGGTACATCATGGGACATCGGTCCCTCTGGTCACCTCATTTTCACATTTTACCAAAATGGTCGCCATTTCCTGGCCTCTGATTGGTCCCAATTTAGATATTGTCTGATTTCAATGAAATAGGGGTATTATGGGACAGCAAATTCAACTTTATGGGTTTCATTTCCTTGGCAATAAGACAGTTTTACTTATTTTTGTTTAACCACTGACCTACGGTCAGTACCAGGTAACTGCCCCACGTCGGTTTCGAACTCGCATCCCTGAGATGGACAGCTATTGATAAAATGTTGGGACACCTTAACCACTCGGCCCCGCGGCCCAACCTTTAACACAGTCTTCTCATTGGTTGAAATTTAGATATTGAGCGATTTTTGATGAAAACTGCTGAAACAGAGTTATCGCCCCTCACTACGCTTCATTCTTTCTGTGACATCCTTCAGGTGTCACCCAACTAGTTGGAAGAGAAAGTCAACATGGCGGTGTTAGTGAAATATATTGGTGGCTTGTTGATTTTAAACCTATTTAAGGTTTACTCATATGTATCATTTAGTAATTGTTATCCATATAATATATATTAACATGAGTAGTTAAGCAACATGGTTTGATCTCGATATCAGTTTTGTACTTATAAGATGTGTACATTTACCTGTGTGTTAATGTTTGAAGGGAACTTCATGCAATTGTCTTGAACTAATAATACATGTACAAGAGGCCCTAGGGCCTGCATCGCTCACATGGAATCACCATTTATGCAAATTCGTTTCCATTTTTCCAAGGATGCTTTTGACTAAATATGGTCAAGATCATTCAGTCGTTCAAGACTAATAGATATAGGAACGTACCTCTTTTCCCCTATAGGACCCTCCCCCCTCCAGCCCCAGGGGACCATTTAAGCAGAATATGTTTCACTTCGATGCTTCTGATTAAATATGGTCGTTTAATTCCTCTAATAAACCCCGCCTCTCAGGCCCCTAGGGAGCAAGAATCACCGTTTATGCAAAATTTTGCCCCCCCCCCCCAAGTATGCTTCTAGTCGTTCAGGACTATAATCAGCGATTTAAAGGAAAAAAGCACGGACGCTGCGCTGCTTCTTGGGACCAGGTGAGTTAAAAATGTGAAGAACGAGCAAATACATTTGTATTTAGAATCTTTAGATATATTTTCACATTTTTCACCGGACGAGAATATCTAATCAATCTAAAGAATGAACAGAAATCAGTTTAAATGAATGTTAATCTACTATATCTTTGCCATCTTTATGTTACATTTTTATTACATTATTTACATTTACATCTTATAGTTTAACTATTGTTATTCAACTTCTATTAAAATGTTTGCGGACGTAATGATTTTTAAAAAATCATCTCAATTATGATACAATCTATATATAAGAAACGTGCAATACCTTCTACACGGGGAATTCATTTCACATGTAGCATTACATTGTACGTCCTATCGCCGTGATATAATATTACATCTACCACCACTTTGGGTGACGCTGTTACATTTGTTCGGTACAATATGTATTGTTCGTGTAATCTGTATTAATATTTTAATTTCCATCTTTTAAATGCTCATCAGTAACAACCAATAGACTAAGCGGTATGATAAACGTGATTGTTTCAATTTCTCAGTTGTTAACTTTTCATTTCTTGATAGTAGCACCCCGGCTTCCCCTACCTACGGTGTTTACAGTCCCATTTGATTCGATATTCAATGACTTATTACTATTATCACGATTCCTGTGAAATGTTTCCTTTTTATTTATCCATTTTGTGTGTAATATTTGCCGTTATATTTCCCTGTGTTTTGCATTGGGAATGAGATTGTTTTGTGCATCCAGTTATGTTGACAGGAAAACACTTATTGTTTATGTTTTGTAATCGCCACGGCCAATTAACTGAACTTTAAATCCCAGATGCATACATATAAAAGCGATATCTGTCCACACCATATATCATAATAATGTATATCATTACACCTTAATTGTTGATGTGCTAAGGTACACTTACGATAAGTATGCAATCTAATTAAAACTCGACTTGTAATTTCCGCTCCTCTACAATACTCTACGATAAACTTCAATACAAGATCTAACGATACTCCGTAGAAGGTCATCTCAGCATGACCTTTGTGCTTCAAATATAAGCCAATGAAAACTGGTCAATGACGTCATTAATCAACCAATGACAAAGAGTCTTATACGAGCCTTCGGTTGAGTCTCCTTATAATATTTGCGACTCAATTCAGCACTTGATTTGAAATACATGTACGCAAAATTTCGTAAACATATTATGTTAATGTCCACAGCAATAAAAAATATTGCTAATCCTCTGGACGTTACATGGAAAGAAGAACAGAAAACGATTAAACAATATCTCGTCGACAGGACGATTGTGTTGCCAACTGGATTTCGAAAATCGTTACCGTACACGTTATAATTATACAGTAATCCCTTTCAAACTATTTTTTTCACGACGCTGTTGCCTTCACTGTCTATCCCTCGCTAGATGAAGGGAAAACTAAACGGACATCAAACGTTTGTTAAATTATCAATTCGTTGAGGTATCTTGGTGCTTGAAGCCATGTTGTTTACCGTTGCTATCGACCATCGGAATACCTCGGGAATGTTATGTAAGTATTAATACTTCCGAAGAATGAAATCACACCGACAATTTCATAGGCGGCGCATTGATTGGCTAAGCTCAAAGGTCATGCTGAGATGACCTCCTACGGGGTATCGTTAGATCTTGTATTGCAGTGTATGTAGAGGAGTGGAAGTTACTAGTCTAATTTTAATTAGATTGGATAAGTATGTATCATATATTGTGACCAAAAATGTATGTATAACATTTAAAGGGGCATTCCTTCGTTTGAATAAAGTTTAGGTCGTCAAAATTAAACTTACTGAAAAATATGTATTTTTTACAAGTAGTAATAGCAGAGACATATATACAGATATGTCTCTGGTAATAGGTATAATCTTTACATAAGGCAGTTTTACTGTCAAGACAAACAAGAGTCCTTGGAGTATTAAGTCCTGAAAATTCTTAATTCGACCCGAAGTATCACTAATTTCCGCAAAGACATACGGTATTTGTATACGACACGCCTTTTTTCTTGTACATTTCGGCGTCATTTCCATTACATGTAGGCACAGACACTCATATAATCATCGCTCGGACATAGATTTCATCAGAAGAAATTGTGCATGTTTCTGATGTCCGAACGAAGGACTGCCCCTTTAAGTAGTCCTTACACTTTATATATGTAAAATACAACAGGAAAATAAAAAAAAATATTGTATTAATCTTAAAGGTGTTTGTAATTAAATTAATTACACTGTCAAATGAATTTGTAACGGTGATATTTAAGGAATTGAATAGTAATGTTGCTTTTACAATGGAATGTGTAATGTAAATAATTACATCGACATGGATGGTAGTTGATCCTATACATGAACCACACACCCAGCTGGATGACAAAAATAGGGGGTGGGGACGACTTCACGATCATGGACAAAAGACATTCGGTCATATTGTAACTAGTAGCATTCAAAAGTTCCGCACCTTGTCAGACGAGCGTTCAAAAGTTTTGCATCCTGTCAGACGAACGTTCAAAATTCAATACACTTTACAGTAACATGTTAAACAAATAAATATAATAAATGATATATGGAGCCGAGATGACATGAACATTTGAAAAAAAAGTATCACTTATCATTTCATGACCACAGTTTTTTTTCTTGGAAATTGTCTTATGGTCATGGTAATTTTTTTTTATCGCAAAGGGCATATTAGGTCGATTAAGGCCGAAAAATATCGCTTATATAACCATCTGCACTGACAAACAAAGGGAAGTAACTATGATTGATAAGAATGACCGGTATCGAGTTATAGGCAATTTAATACTACGTGGTATATCATTCACAACATCACGTGGGTTTCGAACGATGCCTACATACACTTGCTAATTAAATCATGTTAATTTACGACTTGTTTCAAACCATACATTATGTGTAGTTGTTGGTATATTTGTATAATTACCTCTGTTTAATTAGCAGTATAATTCATCCGCGAAACTTACTTCCTACGCAAATCATTATAGTTAAGTAATAATAACCGCCCGGAATACGGCATTCCGCAGAGTTTTATGTGAGATGATTTGATTATGTTTGTAATTGCATACAGCTCGAAATACCTGTAATTTTCTTTATTAAAGTGGATCACGTAAGATAAAACGTTTTATTTGGTGATGCGTCATAATGATTCTATGTGAAGACACTTAAGTTCCAGATTGAACAAGAAGCAAAATTAATCGATTTTTAATCAGCAGGTAATGTGTTTTTTATTGGTATCATCGACTGTTAAAAATCATGACACAATTGTGTACGATAGCCTATGTATATTTTGGAGGCAGAGTAACGCTAACCATCCAAATACTACGCAGTAATCTGCTTGTAAAATTTGTATTGACCACTGGTCAATATGGCGACCTCCCAACTAAAGAACGTGGGTGCTGAATCCAACCTCATCTCACTTCTACTGAGGTGGAGTTGGTCGCCAGTCCATTGGCGAAGTTTGATTGTAATAAGACGGATAATTGGTTTGGTTTGGTTTATTTTGTTTAATGTCCTATTAACAGCCAAGGTCATTTAAGGACGTGCCATATTTTGGAGGTGGAGGAAAGTCGGACTACCTTGAAAAAACCCACCAGCCTACAGTCAGAACAAGGCAACTGCCCCCATGGGTTTCTAACTCGCAACCCCGAGGAGGTGGGCTAGTGATAAAGTGTCGGGACACCTTAACCACTAGGCCACTGGGGCCCCTACAGCGGAGGATAGGCATAACTGGAATAAGGCTAAATAGTCCAGTTAAAAATTAGGAAACGATGGATTAAAAAATATCGTATCAAATAGTGACCAGCAGGTAGGACAAGATGGCGGCTAGTAGCTCGGACAAGACGGTACCCAGTAATTCTGAAGGGAACGCTCAGATTTTTTTTTCATGAAAGTGGATCACTTACGATAAAATGGTTTAGTTTGTGATGCATAATTACGTGGCTGGAAACGCAACCAATCGGTCCGTTTAAATGGAACAAAGAAAAATCCGAAGACATGTTTCTTTGGAAGAAATTTCCGTTCGCCCTGCACGAACCATCAGCATAAAAAAAACAAGTCAAAATGGTACACCTGATGTAACAAAGCTCCCTGGTGGTTGTCAGAATTGCAATATGCTTCCGCTTAAATTTTAGAACATTGAGGACATAAAGGACCAAAGTCAAATTTATGTATTTTAAATACAAAATTTACAAGATTCATGTATATATAATATGACAAGTTGAAATAAGTTCCAAATAACACACACAAATTAGCTTTGATATCAAATGGTTTACAGAAAATACGGGAAATTGAAAATAAATCCAAATAATTTCATAATTAGTTGTTATTTTACTATAGAATCTGATTGACTTAGCGCTCTTAATATGTCAAATAAAAAAATACTCTTCACCTAATGCGTTCACTGAAATTAGAAATGAGATGTCATCGCTAACTAAAGATAATTCCCATGTTGCCCTTATGGGGGATTTCAGTTCTAAAACTCAAAAGTATCCGGCGTTTATAGAGGTTACAATATTTAATCACATGTGCTCAACCTTGATACAACTGATGCGTTATACAAATATATGTATGACTATGAAAACCTGAGATAACATGACACCTCCATTAAGATATAGTGGATGCAATGCTAGAGTAAACACGTTCGGCTTGAGACCCTCGTTAAATCGCCACATTTCGTCCACACCAGTTATGGCAGTATCACGACACAGCCTATACACTGTCTGTCACAAAGATACTACAGCGCCCACAGCCTATACACTGTCTGTCAGAAAGATACTACAGTACCGACAGTCTATACACTGTCTGTCACAAAGATGCTACAGTACCGACAGTCTATACACTGTCTGTCACAAAGATACTACAGCGCCCACAGCCTATACACTGTCTGTCACAAAGAAACTACAGCGCCCACAGCCTATACACTGTCTGTCAGAAAGATACTATAGTACCGACAGTCTATACACTGTCTGTCACAAAGATGCTACAGTACCGACAGTCTATACAGTGTCTGTAACAAAGATACTACAGCACCGACAGTCTATACAATGTCTGTCACAAAGATGCTACAGTACCGACAGTCTATACACTGCCTGTCACAAAGATACTACAGCGCCCGACAGCCTATACACTGTCTGTCACAAAGATACTACAGCGCCCACAGTCTATACACTGGTTGTCACAAAGATACTACAGCGCCCACAGTCTATACACTGTCTGTCACAAAGGTACTACAGCGTCCACAGTCTATACACTGTCTGTCACAAAGATACTACAGCGTCCACAGCCTATACACTGTCTGTCACAAAGATACTACAGCGCCCACAGTCTATACACTGTCTGTCACAAAGGTACTACAGCGTCCACAGTCTATACACTGTCTGTCACAAAGATACTACAGCGTCCACAGCCTATACACTGTCTGTCACAAAGATACTACAGCGCCCACAGCCTATACACTGTCTGCACAAAGATACTCTCTCATTGTACCTCTTTGTAATGACACATTTAGTATGCGACACAAGGACCTTGCTCAGTAATCTTTATATTATTGTACAATAAAAAAAATTAAAAATAAGAAATAAAAAATGAAGAAAATATAGAGTGATTCCAACAACTATGTAGGAAGGTAACAAGTCACATCATAAACATGTATAATGTATCAATTCCAATTGTCAAATGTCTATCTCAGCAATATTAGCAAATGATTATGGGGGATATTCCAATATATATGGCCACAACACCAAGCACTTACTGACCTGTCAGTTTTCTAGTCACTTACCAATCTGTCAATATTTCTAATTGTGTCTCTTGATGTTTCTGTCACCTGAGCCGAAGGCCGTGCACCTTTTATTTATCTGTCAACCAAATTGTATTCATATCGACTGTATGCTACCATTTGGTAACAGTTCAATGCTTAAATAAAGCATTACACTTGATACAGTCGGTGTATCATTAATATATAAGCACTAAAACGCAACACTTTACTTATATATAATATTCATTAGGCTTTAACGGCACAATTTTGGTAGAACAAAAATGTGTTTGTATGGATATTAAACTCAGCCATCAATTCCGAGCAAAACACATCCTCCCAAATAACACACACATAGACAAATTTGTCTCGCGAACAAGGAAGACTGTCCTTAGATGACCTTAGCTATTGAGGGAATATGTCATATCACAGGTTAAATATGTCTCATGTTTTGGTCTGTGGTCTCACAGGTTATATATATAGTTCTAGTCTCGTGGTTAGGTCTGTCATATCACAGGTCACGGATAGAGTTCCGGTTTCGTGGTTAGGGCTGTCATATCACAGGTCACGGACAGAGTTCCGGTCTGGTGTTTAGGTCTGTCATATCACAGGTCATGTATATAGTTCCGGTCTCGTGTTTAGGTCTGTCATATCACAGGTCACGGATAGAGTTCCGGTCTCGTGTTTAAGTCTGTCATATCACAGGTCAGGGATAGAGTTCCGGTCTGGTGTTTAGGTCTGTCACATCATAGGTCATGGATATAGTTCCGGTCTGGTGTTTAGGTCTGTCACATCATAGGTCATGGATAGAGTTCCGGTCTGGTGTTTAGGTCTGTCATATCACAGGTCATGGATAGAGTTCCGGTCTCGTGTTTAGGTCTGTCATATCACAGGTCACGGATAGAGTTCCGGTCTGGTGTTTAGGTCTGTCATATCACAGGTCACGGATAGAGTTCCGGTCTAGTGTTTAGGTCTGTCATATCACAGGTCACGGATAGAGTTCCGGTCTGGTGTTTAGGTCTGTCGTATCACAGGTCATGGATAGAGTTCCGGTCTCGTGTTTAGGTCTGTCATATCACAGGTCAGGGATAGAGTTCCTGTCTGGTGTTTAGGTCTGTCATATCACAGGTCATGGATAGAGTTCCGGTCTCGTGTTTAGGTCTGTCATATCACAGGTCAGGGATAGAGTTCCGGTCTCGTGTTTAGGTCTGTCATATCACAGGTCAGGGATATAGTTCCGGTCTAGTGTTTAGGTCTGTCATATCACAGGTCAGGGATAGAGTTCCGGTCTGGTGTTTGAGTCTGTCATATCACAGGTCAGGGATAGAGTTCCGGTCTAGTGTTTAGGTCTGTCATAGCACAGGTCACGGATAGAGTTCCGGTCTAGTGTTTAGGTCTGTCATATCACAGGTCAGGGATAGAGTTCCGGTCTGGTGTTTAGGTCTGTCATATCACAGGTCAGGGATAGAGTTCCGGTCTAGTGTTTAGGTCTGTCATAGCACAGGTCACGGATAGAGCTCAGATTTCGATGACTTTTAGGCTGCCTCAGAGTTAAGTGTATCACACTTAAATATGCTTTTACAGTCATATGATCTAAAATGATATACGATATTCACGTTATCAGTTTTTCACAAAAACAAGGTTAATATACATGTTTGAATAAAAAAAAAACAGCTTACAATATTTCGTTTTCCCATTTCTCGCAAAATTAATAAGATAAAAGAAAGTTTTAGATGTTTTTTCTTACACATTATATATTCAAAATCAACTAATCCGGGCGATGTTTTTTTGAGGAAATGACGAAGACCATATTCCTTTAATAAAAGTAAATCTGAACTAGTTAGCGGGAAAAAAAATACATAAATACAAAAAGAATAACAAAAGCATTTTCAGATAAAACCGATTTAAAAGCCGAAATTAACAAACATCATTTTCTCCAGTCTCAACAAACAAACACAAAAATTGATAAATGGAACTGTTCTCAACTTTCTTGTATTTAAAACATTAATCTAAGTCAAGCCAAACTATAACCAGATGCTACCTGAATAATATAAGCACTATTTTGAAATAAATTTTAACTAGTGTATTGATTAAAGGGCTTCTTCTACAAATGAGTGTTCCGATAATTGTGAGCAATTGCTAAAAAAGTCATATTTATCGAATGGTTATCATTTCCGCCCAACTAGAATACTTTTCAGCTCGCCTCTCGATATGTTGATTTTCTAAATGTTAAGTTTCTGGTGCAATTTCGAAAAGCATCAGTAAACTCTTAAAACCTTAAAGGGACTAAATGGTTGGATTTCTATAATTTCTTCATGCATTTGATATCAAATTTATAATTAATACTATACCCTTTTTTATATATTATTTAAGTGAAAATCTAGTCATTTAGTCCCTTTAACCATTGCGATATTTTTGTTAAACTGTTGGAATTATACATTAATACATGTATTCCAGTTGGTTAACTCGTCCCCAATTCTGGCGTGAGGTCACAAGTAATGTACAATGTAGGGCGAGATTTGTACCGATGGTTAACTCGCCCCTAAACAAATATTCTAGTATTAGGAATGTGATATTCAATGTGGGGAAAGCTTCGAACCGATGGTTAACTCGACCAAAAGGTGATATAAAACGTGGGGCGAGCTTTGTACTGATGGTTTACTCGCCCCAAATTCTCGTGCCAGGTAAGGGATATACAATGTGGGGCGAGCTTTACACTGATAGTTAACTCGCCCCAAATTCTCGTTCTAGGTAAGTTATATACAATGTGGGGCGAGCTTTGTACCGATGATTAACTCGCCCAAAATTCTCGTGCCAGGTAAGGGATATACAATGTGGGGCGAGCTTTGCACTGATAGTTAACTCGCACCAAATTCTCGTTCTAGGTAAGTTATATATAATGTGGGGCAAGCTTTGTACCGATGATTAACTCGCCCCAAATTCTAGTGCCAGGTAAGTGATATACAATGTGGGACGAGTTTTGTACCGATGGTTAACTCGCCCCTAAGTCTATTGCGCGTCGAAACGAAGTTTATGCGAAAGCTATCGTGGTTATAGGAATTGATTTCGAATAAAAAAGTGTATAAAGTGTGTAACGTACACACGTACGTAGTGTTACGTTCGATCTGTTGTTATCTTTACTGAAAACTGTAAGCATATGATGCGATTGAATCAATGGTTAAGATTTCTTTTGTCTGTATCACTATGCACGATGTTTTTGGTGCGTTGAACAAACATAATTGACTTATTACTGAATCAAGTGTCAGTGCACATGCCTCTTTCTACATACTTTAACATGCCTTGAATCCGCTTCGATTCCATATTTTGATGTTCAGTCCTATTTTGATATTACTATATTCACTATCCATCCTTAATGGGTTTGCACGGTCCATAGCGCGTGCTTACCATCCTCAGCGAGTTTTCACTGTCCATAGCGCGTGTTTACCATCCTCAGTGAGTTTTCACTATCCATAGCGCGTGTTTACCATCCTTAGTGAGTTTTCACTGTCCATAGTGCGTGTTTATCATCCTGAGTGAGTTTTCACTATCCATAGCGCGTGTTTACCATCCTCAGTGAGTCTTCACTATCCACAGCGCGTGTTTACCATCCTCAGTGAGTTTTCACTGTCCATAGTGCGTGTTTTCCATCCTTAGTGAGTTTTCACTATCCATAGTGCGTGTTTACCATCCTCAGTGAGTTTTCACTATTCATAGTGCGTGTTTACCATCCTTAGTGAGTTTTCACTATCCATAGCGCGTGTTAACCATCCTTAGTGAGTTTTCACTATCCATAGTGCGTGTTTACCATCATTGGTGAGTTTTCACTATCCATAGCTCGTGTTTACCATCCTTAGTGAGTTTTCACTGTCCATAGTGCGTGTTTACCATCCTCAGTGAGTTTTCACTATCCATAGCGCGTGTTTACCATCCTCAGTGAGTCTTCACTATCCACAGCGCGTGTTTACCATCCTCAGTGAGTTTTCACTGTCCATAGTGCGTGTTTTCCATCCTTAGTGAGTTTTCACTATCCATAGTGCGTGTTTACCATCCTCAGTGAGTTTTCACTATCCATAGTGCGTGTTTACCATCCTTAGTGAGTTTTCACTATCCATAGCGCGTGTTTACCATCCTTAGTGAGTTTTCACTATCCATAGTGCGTGTTTACCATCATTGGTGAGTTTTCACTATCCATAGCTCGTGTTTACCATCCTTAGTGAGTTTTCACTATCCATAGCACGTGTTTACCATCCTTAGTGAGTTTTCACTGTCCATAGCGCGTGTTTACCATCCTTAGTGAGTTTTCACTATCCATAGTGCGTGTTTACCATTCTTAGTGAGTTTTCACTGTCCATAGCGCGTGTTTACCATCCTAAGTGAGTTTTCACTATCCATAGTGCGTGTTTACCATCATTGGTGAGTTTTCACTATCCATAGCGCGTGTTTACCATCCTTAGTGAGTTTTCACTATCCATAGCGCGTGTTTACCATCCTTAGTGAGTTTTCACTATCCATAGCACGTGTTTACCATCCTAAGTGAGTTTTCACTATCCATAGTGCGTGTTTACCATCATTGGTGAGTTTTCACTATCCATAGCGCGTGTTTACCATCCTTAGTGAGTTTTCACTATCCATAGCGAGTGTTTACCATCCTTAGTTAGTTTTCACTGTCAATAGTGTATGTTTACCATCCTCAGTGAGTTTTTACTGTCCATAGTACGTGTTTACCATCCTTAGTGAGTTTTCACTGTCCATATTTATGCTTACCATCCTAAGTGAGTTTTTTTATATCCATGTCACGTGCTTACCATCCTTAGTTGGTTTTTGATATCCATGTCACGTATTTACCATCCTGAGTGAGTTTTTGATATCCATGTCACGTATTTACCATCCTTAGTGAGTTTTTGATATCCATGTCACGTGCTTACCATCCTTAGTTGGTTTTTGATATCCATGTCACGTATTTACCATCCTTAGTGAGTTTTTGATATCCATGTCACGTATTTACCATCCTTAGTGAGTTTTTGATATCCATGTCACGTGCTTACCATCCTTAGTTGGTTTTTGATATCCATGTCACGTGCATACCATCCTAAGTGAATTTTTGATATCCATGTCACGTATTTACCATTCTTAGTGAGTTTTTGATATCGATGTCACGTATTTACCATCCTTAATGAGTTTTTGATATCCATGTCACGTGCTTACCATCCAAAGTGAGTTTTTGATATCCATGTCACGTGTTTACCATCCTTAGTGAGTTTTTGATATCCATGTCACGTGCTTACCATCCTAAGTGAGTTTTTGATAACCATGTCACGTATTTACCATCCTTAGTGAGTTTTTGATATCCATGTCACGTGCTTACCATCCTTAGTTGGTTTTTGATATCCATGTCACGTGCTTACCATCCTAAGTGAGTTTTTGATATCCATGTCACGTATTTACCATCCTAAGTGAGTTTTTGATATCGATGTCAGGTATTTACCATCCTTAGTGAGTTTTTGATAACCATGTCACGTATTTACCATCCTTAGTGAGTTTTTGATATCCATGTCACGTGCATACCATCCTTAGTTGGTTTTTGATATCCATGTCACGTGCATACCATCCTAAGTGAATTTTTGATATCCATGTCACGTATTTACCATCCTTAGTGAGTTTTTGATATCCATGCCACGTATTTACCATCCTTAGTGAGTTTTTGATATCGATGTCACGTATTTACCATCCAAAGTGAGTTTTTGATATCCATGTCACGTGTTTACCATCCTTAGTTGGTTTTTGATATCCATGTCACGTGCTTACCATCATAAGTGAGTTGATGATATCCATGTCACGTATTTACCATCCTTAGTGAGTTTTTGATATCCATGTCACGTGCTTACCATCCTAAGTGAGTTTTTGATATCCATGTCACGTGCTTACCATCATTAGTTGGTTTTTGATATCCATGTCACGTGCTTACCATCCTAAATGAGTTTTTGATATCCATGTCACGTATTTACCATCCTTAGTGAGTTTTTGATATCCATGCCACGTATTTGCCATCCTTAGTGAGTTTTTGATATCCATGTCACGTATTTACCATCCTAAGTGAGTTTTTGATATCCATGTCACGTGCTTACCATCCTAAATGAGGTTTTGATATCCATGTCACGTATTTACCATTCTTAGTTAGTTTTTGATAACCATGTCACGTATTTACCATCCTTAGTGAGTTTTTGATATCCATGTCACGTATTTACCATCCTTAGTGAGTTTTTGATAACCATGTCACGTATTTACCATCCTTAATGAGTTTTTGATAACCATGTCACGTATTTACCATCCTTAGTGAGTTTTTGATATCCATGTCACGTGCTTACCATCCTTAGTTGGTTTTTGATATCCATGTCACGTGCTTACCATCCTTAGTTGGTTTTTGATATCCATGTCACGTGCTTACCATCCTAAGTGAGTTTTTGATATCCATGTCACGTATTTACCATCCTTAGTTGGTTTTTGGTGTCCATGTCACGTACATTTTGTATTTACCATCCTAAAGGTGTTTTTGATAACCATGTCACGTGCTTACCATCCTAAGTGAGTTTTTGATATCCATGTCACGTATTTACCATCCTTAGTGAGTTTTTGATATCCATGTCACGTGCTTACCATCCTTAGTTGGTTTTTGATATCCATGTCACGTGCTTACCATCCTAAGTGAGTTTTTGATATCCATGTCACGTATTTACCATCCTTAGTTGGTTTTTGGTGTCCATGTCACGTACATTTTGTATTTACCATCCTAAAGGTGTTTTTGATAACCATGTCACGTGCTTACCATCCTAAGTGAGTTTTTGATATCCATGTCACGTATTTACCATCCTTAGTGAGTTTTTGATATCCATGTCACGTGCTTTCCATCCTTAGTGAGTTTTTAATATCCATGTCACGTATTTACCATCCTTAGTGAGTTTTTAAAATCAATGTCACGTATTTACCATCCTTAGTGAGTTTTTGATATCCATGTCACGTGCTTACCATCCTAAGTGAGGTTTTGATATCCATGTCACGTATTTACCATTCTTAGTGAGTTTTTGATATCCATGTCACGTATTTACCATCCTTAATGAGTTTTTGATAACCATGTCACGTGCTTACCATCCTTAGTTGGTTTTTGATATCCATGTCACGTGCTTACCATCCTAAGTGAGTTTTTGATATCCATGTTACGTATTTACCATCCTAAGTGAGTTTTTGATATCGATGTCACGTATTTACCATCCTTAGTGAGTTTTTGATATCCATGTCACGTGCTTACCATCCTTAGTTGGTTTTTGATATCCATGTCACGTGCTTACCATCCTAAGTGAGTTTTTGATATCCATGTCACGTATTTACCATCCTTAGTTGGTTTTTGGTGTCCATGTCACGTACATTTTGTATTTACCATCCTAAAGGTGTTTTTGATAACCATGTCACGTGCTTACCATCCTAAGTGAGTTTTTGATATCCATGTCACGTATTTACCATCCTAAGTGAGTTTTTGATATCCATGTCACGTGCTTTCCATCCTTAGTGAGTTTTTAATATCCATGTCACGTATTTACCATCCTTAGTGAGTTTTTAAAATCAATGTCACGTATTTACCATCCTTAGTGAGTTTTTGATATCCATGTCACGTGCTTACCATCCTTAGTGAGTTTTTGAAATCCATGTCACGTCTTTACCATCCTCAGTGAGTTAGCGACAAATTATATGTGGGGATGGAGGGGTCACTGACGTCTTACATTTAACAATCGGGCGATTAACTACAACACAATCTCAACTTCTATGTTTCAATATTTATCACACAGCCTCACTACGACGAGAGCGTCATTTGTTTCAAAATATTCAAATAACAAAACGTAAAATAACGGCTGATCAGGTCTGTACACACAGAAACAACAATTATCATCCCTGTTCTTTTGAACTGAGTGATGTATATCACTCAATTTTGACGATGGGTGGACTAAAAGGCGCAATTTGTGGATGGCCGAACGGACGGACCGAAGGCCGAACGGAAAGCACTGGCTACTGTATTTCACTGTGTGACACAAATATGTCGTGGAATTCATTGTGGAAAACAATTTGATGACGCAAATCTTTAGTAACATCACATTTTTTCAAATGGTATATGTCATGTATCAGCGCAAGATGAGTTTGTCAAAATATATTACTTTAAGTGAATATAAGTCTGAAGTAGACCGGAAAGTTAAAAAAAAGTAAAAGAGTTAAAAAATGGCGCCTCTTCAGTCTAAAACATCTTACCATTTGTCTATTCATGCAATAAACACTATTTCAATGTGTATTCCATGTCAATACATTAATTTGGACTATGAAAATTGAAATTGATCGTGGTCGGCCATGCAACACTTCCTTTGTACTGTTAAAAGGGGATAAGAATCAACTGTGGTGAATTCACATGATCAGTTTGTCATAGACTACCGATACTTACATAGTGACTTTACTATGTCTGACCGTGTTAGATATCGTATGTCATCACCGACGCACAAACATATTGTATCACATTTTGCAGTCATCTAGATATCGTGTATGGTCAGTTCACACAGCTTCCAAGGATCATTGTTTACACTCTGCATGACAATATGAACATTGGAACATTGCAGGACATTTTCACATTCACATTGTATATCGCATTGTGTAAGTGACGACTCAGTATGTTGCGAGATGAACTTGCAAAACACCATATCGACTTCCATGCATTGGTTATTGACAGGAGGTCCAGAGGTTCCAACCTGAAGAAAGATAATATAAAAAACATTGTAACAAATATCAGGAAAACACAACCACTTTTCTATAAATCTGTCTATAGACCTGAGTAATCACGACAAGGACAACACAGTTCAACTTTAAACTATATACTATATATGTACCATATGCAACTCACTACTGGAAGTTTTCTCACCTAGAATAACACTACATATAGTAATATTTACAGACAAGACGAAGGATATTGAACAACGGACGATGGATTGTGTACCATGAACATAGGCTCTTATGGTCTTCGACCAGTATGACTGAAATGTAAAAAAAACAAAACAAAAACAAACTGTATTGCTATTTCAGCTATTCATTTCTTTCAAGCTTTCATGGCGCGGTTAATTTGACATTCCTGAACATGTTCCTTATGAAAGTTAGGTGTGGCATCTTGACCAGTGAGGGCTTCTATGTCACATCAAAAACGTTCTTTATGAATAAGAAGAGAAATTGACATACCTTTATAACCATTTTAAAAACTAACCTGGATACTTTTTTGTCCAACACGTGTGCACTCTATGTCATTCCCTGTGATATGAACTACATATCTGGTTGATGTCACATTGAACAAACTGAGTTGTTTTATCAGGAGCCAGAATGTTGACGGGGAGTCCCCTGGTACGGGTAAGTCCAGGCAGGTGTGCATGTCTTGGTCCAGGGCATATGGCACCTTTCTTAACAGAACGTTGTTTGTATCTTTTATGAAGGTCATATATTCCTTTACTGAAACACAATTCGATTTAAAACTATTAAATGAGGGAAAATATTAACGAAATATCCCGATTCGTATGGAGATCATTGACAAAATACTAGGAGAATAAGACCAGATGTTCCAGGGGTATTAGGTGACTAAGCGTCTTCTATTGCATCAACGACACCCGCCATATAAATCTAGGTCAATCCGGGTAAAGTTATATTCTCAAAATAAAAACTATGTTGCTAACAATGTGACCGATAAATCCATGGTAAACATAACATGTGCTTTAAGCTGTTTCTGATTCTCTGGCTTCACTTCTATACGTTTAAAATTTTAACATGAATGACCGTGTCCTGAAAAGACGGTATCAACGTATTCATGTCTGTGTTTTTACTGCCAGTGTTGTTTCTACAGTCCTCATTAAAGGTCCCTGACTGATAAGCTATTGCTTTATAAAATCATACTTACACGGCTGCCAAACAGTCGTTATGTTGCAAATCACATTACAAGGTGTGGATGAGAAATAAAAGTAGGCGATAACTTTTGGGAACTTAAACGAGACCACGTCTGTTCCAGTTTCGTACTGTATTAAATTCATAAAAAGGAATACAATTAGTTTCAACATAAGTAATGTACATTGTAGTATGCTTAAATGACATTTGAACAAGTAACATGACATTTGGAAACATTTCAAGTTTAATAAGATCAATGAGATAACATGAGAGCTTATGAAGAATTTAAGTAGCGTTAAGCACTAAGGAACATCAAGCTAGTGAGGAGAGTAAGTCTGAATATTTCCTGAGCATGTACATGGAAAACGAAAGATACACAAACCACAAATAAAATCAATTTTGCAAAATATGATATTAGTTCATTTCAAAATGGACTTGGATACCACTGTATATGAACTGGTGTATACAACCTCAAATATGATAAGAAACTTAAATTTACAACGACCATTGGTTGTGACAACAGTAGGGCGTATGTTAATTATTTATTAGGTTGGTTATGATGTGAACAGTTTGGTGTGACACGTGGTATTTGTCAATTGTTAACAACTGGTAGTGGATTGAGGATAATCTTACCACTAAAGCCTCTCGATGGTAGTAGGAACTATTTTGACCGTAATGGTACCAGATGTTTGTTGGAATGATGTCAGGAGTTTTTACAATTTCCGTCAGAACTATAAAATCTGGATAGAAATCCTGAAATAACACCAATTATAGTACATCAATACTACTAACAACGCTTTTTGGTGTTAATATGGAGTGTTCTTCATATGTAGCCTATGAATATTCTTCACTGACTGAGGCAAACAAGATTCTATAAAGTTTTAACTCTCTACGTGACGCTCAAAATTCAGTTGGGATTGAGTACTCTGTTAACAGAACAGTTAATCTCATTATCCTGAAACCAGTTTGGTCAGGAAGAAACTTCGGGATATCCAGAGTGTTCGAGATAACTGTAAATATTTAATTATGCTTTTAAAGTCTGAGCCTTTACATGTCAATTCAGTATGTTAGCGCTATTAAAACTCGCTTAAGTTGTCCATTAATTTATGAACACCGTCTTTATTTGACCATACCTAATATGATGAATTCAAACATGAAACAAATACTCCTGTTGTATAAGCATATATAAAAATCTTATAAAATGTATGTAACCTTTATCAGTATGCTATCAATCATAACTATTATCCGCTTACGATTTTAGGTTTCTCTATGGATAATTGCAAAGTGAAAATAGTGATGTTGTTGCTGATGACCCTGGCTTTAAACGGCGCTGGTTGACTGTTTACACCAATGCTATCGTTGATAAATGCAACAACCATATTTATTTTGAGGTTGTGCGAAGTTGTCCCGTCGATTCGGACAACAAACTTATTTGTCAAAGGATTGAGCTCAATCAGTACTTTCTCGGTCATCCCGTCATGGCGTCTGTATCAAACAACAAAAATATCTTTATATAATACCATTTATAAGATTTTGAGGGACTATTAAAAAAAAGATAATAATACCAAGTGTTTCGAAGGGTAATCATCATGCTTCATCATAGCTACTGCGTAAGTAATTCTAAAATAATGGAAAATTATATAAAATTAGGGAAAAGGAAATGCGGGGTTTTATTTTGAGAATTAATTCCATGTAAAATCATACAAAATTCGGAAAATGAAATGCGGTGTCAGTGTTTTATTTTAAGAATAAATTTTAGTGAAAATATGTTTCTAGATAAATGTTTAAGCATGGATGTATTTAAAGTTGTCGTGCATAACAATTGCATTCATGACAATTTGAACCGTAGAGAATACCGACCTACATCGATCTTAACTTAAAACATAAGCATTATGATTATGATTTTAATTATTTTCATATTTGTAAATTTTCCATTGGATAACAACAATCTTGCCTCCCTGACCTACGATGTTAATATGCCACAGTTCAATTACGATTTTCGGGATGTGGGTTGCTACCGGAAACACTTACAATAGTATATTATAAGTAGAGAAGTACATAAAGAAGATACAGATCAATAGATTCAACTCAAACAAAGGAGTTAAGAAACTGTGACGAATATTGAACATTTTATCTGAAAAAAATAATATTCTATATGCCAAATAATGTGTTAGAAAATATTATAGTCTGATTTACACTGGATTTGAATCAAAATTATGGATTCGTGTTTTCTTGAGTATTTCTTCCTAATAAGAAACATTAAATATATGTAGGTGTTCTTACTTTGAAGCGGTTATGTATGATGGTGCAAAAATACTGATTCCTTTCATTAATTTGACATCATTACAAATCATAAAGGACTGCTCCGTGGATATAGTAGGTATCGGCATTTCCACCAACACACGACCATAAGCATGATTTTTCAAAGTGGCCAGACTAAGGCCAAGGTCAGTACTAGGTGTGACAGACTGGCATGTCCTGTACATTTCTCCCCGTAAAGGCGCATGAGGTGTCTATATATCCAGGTAAAGAAATAAGCAGGATTACGTATTTATTTCAAAATTAGTTGATGATTGTCATTTTTAAATCCTGTGAACAAGAATGTATTACATGTATGATTATCATATTTCCATTTCGTTTGTTACATTCATTAAGAAATAATATTATTAATTCAAAAAAAGTCTAGGAAGAAGTAAAAATCACACTTAAAGCAAATATAGTGAGAAGCAACTTATAATTTAACCAATTTGTAAATTACATAAATATATACATATATCATTAATTTTGAAAAAAAGATATTATGCCATAATACCAAGGTAATTCGTGTGATTACTTATATATTAGATATATCACTGACCTTCAATTTGATATGCTTAAATATTGTCGATAATCTCGTGATTTTTAGTTTAACTTAACCTTAACAAGACAATATAACACTAATCAAATAAAGTTAGAAAAATATAATGAATCAAGACTTCGATTAAGTATGAATCGCTAGCTAAAGGCAGTTAAAACTAGGTAATGAATTAATAGTTAAACGTAGTTAAGATAGGACAATACATTATTAGTTAATCGGAGGTTATACAAGGCAATGAATTTCTAGTAAAACGTAGTTTAACAGGACAATGTATTCACATATCCTATTACAATATAATCATATTTCACATTACCATACATGCTTTGAATACTTACAGAAAATATTTCCTCGCTTGTAACGTTAAAATAAAATTTGAATAATTGCCATATCCCTTCACCTGGAAAGGTCACGTTCACCGTAAATTCATGGGACGAACCTGCTTCAACTTTCCATACTGCGCAAAAAGCGTTAGGACGAAGCCAATTCTTGTTGGTCCTGTTCCGGGAGTGCGCGGTATACTTGAGATATAAAGATCCCAATCCTTTTTGTATTTCCAGCTTTGTCTTGGAGAAATACACGGGAGGTTAGAATCAACACCAGTAACTTTAACTAGCATTAATTTCAAACCATTCCTTCCTGGACCAGAGTACAATTTTTTTGATGAACTGAATTGGTAATATCCAGACGAAAAAGGGGGTATTTTCCATGTTAAGGTGACATTACATGATCCACTTATAGGTAAAAGAGATGCTGACTGACGCGTTGTAACAACTATACCCGCAGTCTGCAACGAAATGCTTAAATCAGAATTTCAATCAGGATATTTTATCTTTTATCAACAACAACTTTATAAACTATACTACAGCGACGGCTGATAAAGTAAAGCAAATATCATACATTTCCGTATTTCTCTTATCTTATTCATATCGTTCAGAACAAATTGAGATAGATACAATAGAGCGAAAACAAATTAAACGGCAATATACATTTGCTTCCTCCTCCAAGACTAGTCAGTGATGCTAAAGATTGAAACTTAAAATACGTGTAGGTCAAAGGAAATGTCACACTCTGGTTGTTTTAGTTTATCTTCTGTTTTAATTTTTTCTAAAATATGATTAGATAGAGGAAATTGAAAGGTTTTCCGTTTAATATGATACATATTTCACGAGTATGGCAGAATATCAATATTTTCACGAGTGTGGAGCACGAGTGACAAATATCGAAATATTCTGTATAACTCGTGAAATGTATGTTATATTATACCATTTAATTTTCTTTTTATTACATTTTATTTACTTAAAAACAAAATTAAAAACATTGAAAAATTAAAAGTGTCAAAAAGACCGGGAATTCTTGACGTCATCTCTTTGTGACGTTACTCCACATTAACATGACGGCGACATTTTGAAATGACTGATCACCGCAATTTAAGCATTTTCTGCTGTTATCGGAGAATCTATGCATGGACAGCTATCGTCAAATAAGTATTTTGTCAAAAAGTAGTCTGAATATTTCTGAAATACAGCAAAATAACCAATTTATCTATCTTAGTTTCAATGTGGTGAATACAAAGGTTCGCTCTGATTGGTCAAAAACGAAAAACATTATATTTTCACTGCAATTTTCACTGCTCATCGCTGCAGTGAAGATATAAGTTTGAATAGTTTGATAAAGTTCTATATTTCACTGGTAAAAATGCAATGATAAAGAATATTTGTATAATAACTCTATGACACTGTAAAATGATTTCTAAAACTAAAATTGAATACTTACATGATTTGGTTCTAGTACATTGAAATATTTTCTGGTACTCATAGTAACTACCGAATCCATTTCCAAATGAATATCAAGATTGTAAGTGCTACCAGGGATTGATAAATTCCCCATCACTAGGATAACTTCCATATCAACTTCATCGTCAGATATGTTGCCATCATGACTCCCTACAATATAAAATCGGGACTGAAAAGTAGCACTTACAGTAATTTTACATTAAAATGTTCTCTGTGTACCAATATACATGCTAACAAAACCGATGCATTTCAATTGTAATTTCGTTGCTGATTCATTTGACTATTTTGATTCGAACAAGACAATATGCAAATTTACATACAGTACCAACGCCTCTCATTTATTAGTAAGGTTTTCTGTATAAGTATAACAAGCATAGTTAACAAACAAAAAAAAAAAAAAAAAAATTCATGCCATGATGATTAATTACGATCGTCTTGTACACTATATCGGGATCATCAAGATGTATCTAACTATCCGAAGAAGTGTTGAGGCTCAAGATCGAAACGGCCACCATTTTGATTGAAGGTGCGGTTGATATAGTTGTTAATTAAACATTGGGATTTATTTCCGGTTATACCAGTTGGAAGTAATTAAATATCTATCTAATTAGTTATCAAATTCAGGCAGCACCAACTTGACAAGGCTGATTTTTAAATAGGATAAATATTTCATAAATTGTTAAATAGTAAAATGATAGTGTCCCGAGAAGGATGAATATGCAGCTTCCCAAAGTCATTCTAATTAACTCTCCGTAATATGTATATTTCGTACAAGCAAAAAAAATATAATCCAATGAATTTATATCTGTTTTATCAAATTTTCAATTTTTAATCAATATACTCCTTTTTGTCACTAGAGATTGTAATTGAGAAATAATTCTATAGATAACAAAATGACATGGACAGCCAATTTAAATGAACATTTGATAATGGAAAAACTACTATATAGATGATGCATAATTGATCTATATCTACACCACATTGCTGTTTCGTGCTTCCATATACTAAAATTGTAGAATAACATAAAGGAACTAAATCAATAGAATTAACTATAGAATTCATTTTTTTAAAACTGATAAATCATGAAATGCGTTTGTTCATTTCGAGCAAAATGTAATTACATAATGACATAAAAAAAAAATCCTACATGAAAGCATGTAAGGTAGCAAAAGGTAGTCAAAACAACATGACAATGATTCCAAGTATTGTCGCAAATTTGCTAAATGATAGATTATAGATGAAAATGGCTCCTTTGCTCCATTACCTTTGTTTGGCAAGTAACCAAAGTCCACGATTCTCGTGTCTGGACCTCCTGTACAAAACAAGCCTTCATCTGGATCATACCTGATTTGTATGAGACCTTCAAAGTGCTTTCCCACAGAAATCACACGTACCAAAGCAATTCGGAGACAATCACTGGAACTTGTTAGGACTAGTTTATATGCCGATAAAGCATTTGGAAATATTGCATTAAGTTGAAATGTTTTCACACTTCCTGACCTAAACTCCACTTCGTCTGGGATATTTGTGGAGAAGTTTGACAGATTTGTTGACCTCTGTAATAAATGACAGTTGTATATGAAGTTACCAGACATGCCGCTAATTCTAACCATTTGAATACACGTACATGATAATTATTTTTAGAACCTGTTAAATATTCAAACTAGATCATTATTGATGTCTATAGCTTCCAGCAGATTCTTTTTTGTTGATTGATGATACATGTATATAGGGACAATCGCATATGAACATATGTACTTTTATCAAAATGTAACTATTTAACATAGATCACAACGAAGAGTTTGAATAATGAAGAAATAAAGAGAAATCGACATATTAAAGAAACCAAATTTTGATTTAAAAAAAGACGAACGGAACTCCTTTTGTCAATTGATTTGTAATGCAGATAATTTAATGTTATCAAAATGAAGAAGTTGTGGTGATAATAAAAACACCAAATATATCAACGAGCAATTCTCAATGCATTACAATATATTTTGCCATTCTGATATGTACAGCAGAACAGAATAAAGTGACATTGTGACCGACATTTCTTGTATACAGCAACAGCATATGATTAAACATAACGGGTAATATATATCGGGCATGAAGATACATACAATCTATACTTACTTGTATTGTTTCCAACACCAGCGTTGTATGAACTCGTAATGTTACGTTAGATGACTTCAAAGTTGCATTTATGTTTACCGTGGAGTTGTCTGGAATATTAGCTATGTTTGCCATAAGGTAGTCTACTGCTACCTTTATAAGGCAGTAGCTGCATGGTGTACCGTTCTTCGTGTCGATGGATCTAGCAGTATGGTTTCTTAATACGCGAGTACCTTTGCAATCAATGTTTCCAAAATGGTATCTGCCCTTTATCGGAAGGCTTGTGATCTAAAGGGAAAAGGAAGCAATGCTATTTCAGTGATCATACAAAAAACGCTTTTTTGAATTATATAACATGAGATCGCAGAGATATCGTGGCTCCCATAATTGAATGTCTTTATCGGATCAACATCTGATTAATGTTTCTTCTACATCTGTCATATTTGCTTTTTTCCTCTTAATATGAAATTAGGGAAAGAATCATGAAAAATTTAAAGAAAAATAGAGATAATAAACTTTCACTAATAAATCAAAATGATCATTGCAGTACGTTTCGAAAATTAACAACAGCTGGCAAAATTCAAAATGGTTGCCTGTTGGCCATTTGTGTTTCCCATTAATCTCAAAATCCATTATGCACAAATAAAGAGGACCTTAGAAAGCTCCATAATGCTATTGAAACCACGAGTCATCCACAAAGTACACGGGAAAGAGTGATAAGAACATTATTTATAATTCAAAATGGCCATCTGTTGACCATTATATCATCCATTCAGCCTCAAAATGATCATGCACAAATAACGTTCAAGTGAAACTTACTTAATAAATGTGGAAAAGATCCTTTTGATATTTTTCAAGAATTAGCGATAACATAGATTATCTACGGAAGGAGAACAGACTCACCACAGACAGTTGAACAGCACACTATCTGATGTGACTACTTCTATTGGATCCCGACTCTAGCTCAATGACGATAGATGATAAAAAACATCAATGTTTTTACAAGAAATGCTGCTAGCCGAATTTATTCAAAACCCTTTCATTCATAAAGAAGAGGAACTACTTCGAAATTTTCCTCTATATGGCCTCATCCATCGAGTGCCTCACCCTTCAGTGATACAACATTTGATCTCCGTCACCCAATAATGCTCCTGACGAAATTTCATCAAAATCTATTCAGTCGTGCAGAACTACTTGCAATACAATTCATTAACTTTAATTCACTACTTGACACCGCCCTCCGGCCCCAGGGGAGCCACATCCCCATTTATATCACATTTGATCTCCTTTGCCTAATAATGTCTAGAAGAAATTTGACAAAAATTAATTCAGTCATCGAAACCTATTAGTTGTTCCAGACCAATAGTGATTTTTTAAAAAAATATTGAAGGACGGGCTATGCGCAATGGCATAAACTCAACGGTGCTTCGGATCAGGTAAGCTTAACACGAAAACGGGTTAATGCTGTAAGTTAAGAGTGACAAACTGATCTTTTGGTTTATTTCATACACTATGTTTTACATTGTCAAATAATTATCACGGTAGTCTATAGTGACATTTTGTATTAATAGATACCTTAACCTTTGCACGTTCCTATGCATGATCGAGTTTTTGAAGTCATTTGTTCAGACCTTACCACCTCAGTCCTCATTGGGTATTGAAATAATACATGCATTAGCTCCTTGACAAACTACATGTATACCTATTCACTCAATATCTCGAAACCGAACACTAGCCGTCTTGGTTGAATGCGTTTATGCTATCCACTGCGAAAACCAACCAACTTACGTACATGTATATGCATCCTACCGTAACGGTAGCGATATATGTTTGTTTTTTACAGTTTACTTACCTTTCCTGAAATCACTTTTGGTATGTAATAGCCCAATCTCGTTGATACATATTCATCTTTAAATCTCAGGTATGCATTTGATATTATCAGAGACATGTCAGGAGGTGACGTGAGATCAAAAACTGCCCATCCTGTCAGTCCCCATGGAATATACAACTCCCAATCAATCATCTTTATCATTCCCGGGTGGACATGGCTGTCCACGTTTTCAATGCATACAACGTATCGTGAGCAGTTCCATTCACCTTCTGATTTACAACTTTTAGAGCTGATATCGGTGAATTCTGATAACGAAGGAAAACAACTTTTAAGGATTTGAAAAGGGACTGATAAACACTAACACTTATGTAACATATAGAACACCATAAAATAAGCTATGGTAACACATCTTTTTTTGTTTTTTGTTTTTGTTTTTTTTTTTATATCTAAGGATTATCCTTTCAAAGCAATTTGATATTTAGATACAGTAGAGCCAAAATAATGAGTTAAACTTCATTTATTTCATATTTCAACCACATGACTTGCCAATGATGCTATTGGCCTAGAGTGTTGGCCATAGGAGGCGACCAAAACTCAACAAATGGATGGGCGGTGGAAAACCTAGATCTGGAGTCAACATGTTTCAAGTAATTTCATACTTTAAGTTCTGGATTTATGTCATAATTAAAACATAGGAAACATGTTAGAACAACTTCGAAGACTGAAAAGTACACCTGCAGTATCTACCATCAAACAACGCACGCACGGACGCACGGACTCACGGACGCACGCACGGACGCACGGACTCACGGACGCACGCACGGACGCACGCACGGACTCACGGACGCACGGACGCACGGACGCACGCACGGACGCACGCACACACGCACACACGCACACGCACGCACGCACGCACGCACGCACGCACGCACGCACTCTGTGAAATTCAGGGACGGTGAACTTGACAATTTTGATAAGCATTTTTTTAACTGCCGTCGATTTTACCGTTTTTGGCCCTACCCCAGCAGTACCTGGGGGTCAGTAAGGATCAACAAGTAAATACAATGAAACCGCCATCCCATGTTGATGATTATAACCAATTTCCTTTTATTATTTCTATTGGTATTTTTAATGCTCTAAAATTTGATTTCCCTATATAATCACTTGTCCCCCTCCTGCATTACCATAATCTTCCAAAACAAATCGTAATTCCAAATACATAGACAGAAGGCCCAAAGGGTCTTTATAACTTACCTGAGTATTATGCAATTGATGAATATTTCATAGTAAAACAATTAAAATAGTGATATACAACATTCAATTTTGATCCTCTTATTCCAAAGGCGATTTATAGCAGCTTATGTTAATGTTTTTCCCGGTTGTCATGACTACAAACAGCTAGTAAGTTATTACAAAATTGACGTAGTGCTTTTTGAACAAAACCTTAAGGAATATTAAAAAGAACATCTTCGCTTTTTCTTGACAAATTTAATGGAAACATTTTAAGGAAACAAAACTGAAAGTGACAATGGCAACCAGTTGTTTCTATAGCAACCAACATCCTATTAGATCCTGATTTTCAATCTTTAAATATTTAAATGAAAGGATTCAAGTCCCTTATTTTGATTTACTGACGAACTTAATGAAAAAAACCCCAAAAAAACAACAACAAAAAACAACAAAAAACAAAAAACAAACAAACATAAAACCTCTTACCTGCATCAGAGCACTTTATAAGTAGTATTCCAATCAAATGAAGATAAATAATCGTTTGAGTTCCCATGATGAGTTTGTGACGATGTTGCCCGCTAAGTATGCTGTCATCACAAATCGAAGAGGTATTTGCTCTTTGACAAAGAAATAAACGACCCATAATGCTCCAGTTTCAAAAAGAGGCCGTTTTAATCTCGGTAGTCAAGGAGATGCTACAGTTATCTTCACGTGATACTTCAATAGTACACCCGATAATACTTGTCCCTCAGGGAGAGGTAAATAATTCATATAACTATTGTGAAGGTGGCGGCATGCTTACATGGAGATGTCGCGTTTCCGTGCTCTAATGGATATTCGTGACGTTTTTTTTGAAGGGACAGATGGGAGTTCTAAAAACAAAACGAGATAACAGGATGACAAATGCAAGCAAACAACAGTTTGACTTTCGAACTAAGACCCCGAGGATAACTGAAACATTTTGTGATATTATTGATGATTGGTTTCGCAGATTACGGTTCAAACATTCTTGGTGGTGATTAAAAGCATTTGTACTGTTACATTTGTAGCTATCTCTTTATAAGAGTAATACGTTATGCAATCAATCTATGTTCAGTCAGATCACGTGTTGAAATGATTTTTATCTCTTTTATTAATTTCTTTTACAGATCAATCATAAAAATTTTAAATTTCTGCTATATCAAGATGAATATCATCTTTGTTGATAGCCATGTAGCATTACACGAGATGTAGAAACAAATTAGCAATCATATGACATAATGATTTCCTTGCATAAATATTCATTATGCACTAAGTTCACTTTTACATAACACACAGTTATTTGTAACAGTTCTGGCTTCAGACACCAGTGTATCCTTGTACAAATCAATGAAATGACAACACAGCTGATCAAGTTAAACATTTTATTAAGTTCAAATTTAATAGTGATAAACAGATGAAATATGACTACAAATTATACACACAATGCTTATGTAATTCAACCGTGTGTCCTGCTAGTATGTCCCGTATAAAACATCGCTGACCCTTCTTCGGGATGAATACACACACAAATATTCCGACTATAATAAGCATTTAAGGAAAAATCCACCCAAATTAACAACGGAAGTACTGACTATATTATGCATACAAATGAGTAACACACCACCCTACCGGGATAATTTAGAGATCTTAGGCAGACATTTTCTCCTTCATACCTGACTCTATAAAAAAGAAAGACGAGCCGGCTAAGACTTAGTCTTGAGGGTAGAGTGGTGTATCTTTAAGCTTATTATAAATCAACACAAACTAAAATATAAGCCAATCAAAATCGTCGAAAAATTCAATCGGAAGTGATTCCCTAACGAGAATACCCCGGATAACCAATATGGAACCGGTGATCACAGCAAAACATACTTTAGTTTAGATGATGTAAATATGTAAGTGTTCAAAACCCATATGTTGTAAAAAGTTTCATACCAGACTGAAGGAATATTTCACCATTTCTGCCGTGACTAAGCAGAACATAAGTACTCGTGGTCCTGTGTCTAGTGTTTCAATTATAAAGATAATTCAGGTACATGTATCACGTGAGCTGTGTAATGTAAAGTGATCGTTTTGATTTTTAATGAATTCTGTGTTGATGTGTCGGACCTTGACGAAAATAAAGAATGCAAAAAATACGTAAAACAAATGCATGTGCTATAACAAGTACACGTGCAAATATATTTTATTCGGAAGGTGATTTCAGTAATACTTTTTTTTTTTTTTATCTCTGAGAAGTAAAAAACTGAAATTATTCTTCCGGTTTACGTCAATCTATGGGGTCATCCACGGACATTTGCTATGTTTTACAATTCAATTCAAATGCTTATTGCCCAATTCAAATTACAAAAGTGATTTGATGTTTATATACATACAGTACAAACTTACACTAAAATGTTTCTGGGTTGTTCGAACAATGACAAGGAAATCCTTACTATTTTATAGAAACTTTATTGTCAGCAATTTAAAGACTTCATTCCTTGAAAGATTTCCATTAACGAGTTAAGGAGCATGATATCTCGTCAAGTGTCAGCTCAGCATTGCTTGATCATGGTCACCATTACGGTATTTAAAAAAACCCATCATCGTCCACGATTAAGCGGCTTATGGACAGATTGTTCCGGATGTATGTGAATTAATGCATTAAATGGGTATTATCATAGTTCACCTCTCGATACAAAAACTGCTGTTTTCTTCCAACTAGAAATATTTTAAGTGCACTTGCTAAAATGTCGGTATAACATATTGACTTTATTAATCGAAAATCTGATCCCGTTCAGTTGGATCTGCAAACCATGTTTAGGTAATTGTCATTATCTTTGAGTTTCTATGTTGATGTCAATGAACGTGTTTATCGCGACAGGACATAAACATTTTTACATACAGATTAACAACATGAAATATCCATAATACACTATATTTGATCAATTTCTCACAGCGCTGGCCTGTTCTGCCTTGTGATATACGTATAAACATAAAAGGATACCGGACTGCTTGCTTTAGAAGGATGTCGGAAAGTGTACAAATTCCTTATTCGCAAACTAACAATCAGCATATAGTCCATTGTTGTATTAGGATACCATCTAGTCTATTGTTATATTAGGACACTATCAATTCTATTGTTATATTAGGTCAACATCCAGTCCATTGTTATACTAGGACAACATCTAGTCCTTTGTTATATTAGGACGACATCTAGACCATTATATTAATACAACACCTACTTAGTTGTTAGATTAGGACAATATCTAGTTCATTGTTATATAAGGTCAACATCCAGTCCGTTGTTATATTAGGACAAAATCAAGTCCATTTTTATATTAGGGCACCATCTATTATATTGTTATATTAGGATACCATCAATTCCATTGTTATATTAGCTCACCATCAACTACATTGTCAATATCCAGTCCATTGTTATAAAAGGACAATATTAAGTCCATTGTTATTTTAGGAATACATGTAGTCCATTGTAATATTATGACAACATCCAGTTCATTCTTATATTAGGACAACATCTAGTCCATTTTCATATGAGGACACCATCTATTATATTGTTATATTAAGACACCATCTATCCATTGTTATATAAGGACACCATCTATTCGATTGTTATATTAGGACAACATCTAGTCGATTTAAGAAAAGGACAACATCAAGTCCATTGTTATGTTAGGACATCTAGTTAATTGTTATTTAAGGATTAAACTGTCGTTTTTGGTGTCTATGATCTATATCGACCATAGACACCAAAAAGACAGTTTAATGCTTATATATACCTTCTCAGCCTATATTTTTGTTATTTTTGAAAATTAAAATTGAGTAAGCATAAAAAAGTGTATTTGAAATAATACGAAAAAAGTTCTTTTTATTATTTGTGTAACAATATTGTATAAAGTGTCTTTTTGATACTTTTTAATTAACATAAAAACATGACGTAGTCCTAGGCTTTTTTTCATAGAGACATATGTTTGTTTACATTAGTTACAAGTAGTTCCGGTGGGTGAATATATTCATGCGCGGCATGGATTGATGTCACGTTTTGGGTGTCAATTATGCTCACATAGACTGCAAATCGTTTTACTTAGTTTATATCGTGGCTTTTCCACTAAAATGTAAATATATTAGGACAACATTTAGTCCATTGAATGTGTTGGTATGGTATTTTGGCTCACTTGATCTGAAGGACCAAGATGAGTTTCTGCCATACCGAGGCGTCCTTCGTCGGTCGTCCGTCGTCCATCGTTCATCAGTACGTCAACAACTTCTTGAAACCACTTCTACTAAATCAATGACTGGAATTTAACTTAATTTGAATGGGAGCATGCAAAAGGTAGGGGTGATTCAAAAATTCCAAGTCATGGATTTACATGTAAATATATGTTGGTTAAGACTTCAAGTCTTATGTATTAATGTATCGAACAATCAATCGAATAAACGAAAGAAAACTCAAGACATTGATAAAAGTTTAAGTATGTATTATTAAAGATGAAAACAATCATAACAAGTTTTAAATATAATTACTTCAGATTATGATGATTAGTTTATGATACTGACAAGTTATATTATAACCAGAAATAACCTCAGCAGTATACAAGGCATTTTATGTACGTGTCAATATTGAGACATTAAAAGAAATGACGGTTGGTATAAGAAAGACCATATGCAGTGTTCTATTTTCATTAAGGATTTTCAATTAATGGGAGGCAATTAGTGTTCGGTAACTCATCCTTCACTCATTGTCAATCATGCACTGACAAGTAACTATTAATAAAATAGATAACTATAAACAAATCAGAGGATATGAACCCCGCTCTAGAAGCTTATGAGTGTCTCACCGAACCTAGTAATAAATAAATACAGACAACTCAAAGAGGCCAAGAGTCGCACTCTAGAAGCTTATGAGTGTCTTACCGAACCTAATGATACATAAATACAGACAGCTGAAAGAGGCCAACAGTCGCACTCTAGAAGCTTATGTATGTCTTACCGAACCTAATTATAAATATATACAGACAACTGAAAGAGGTCAAAAGCCGCACTCAAGAGCCTATGAGTGTCTTACCGAACCCAATGATGAATAAATACAGACAACTCAAAGAGGCCAAGCGCCGCACTCTAGACGTTTATGAGAGTCTTACCTTTCCCAAAGGAAACCACTGATATTGTATTGTACCGGTGAAACAGAGATACCGATGCCCTGTGATTACTCTTTTTCATAAACATTTGACTCGGGCGGAGGACTAATGGCCCGCTGGTTGGCTGAAGGCCTCCTTAACATAAACGTCCTTGCGTAAAGGAATTATTGTTTGTTATAATTTTACCAGTGAAATACCTAAAATTATTCATTCTATGAAAATAATATTTTTCACTGATTAGAAATATTACTTTTTTCTGATTTGACCTATCAAAACACTGCTCACAAGTGACATTTGGGAAAATAAAAAGCTGGCCCTATATATTTTACCATGCAAATGTAAAATCTCGAGTAGCTTATATTATTTTTATTCGTGCTACACACTCCTGAAAATATCAAAACATTAGCCCATTCGTGATATTTATTTGGTATAACTGAAGACACTGTTAGATTACATAAAATAACCATCATAACTTCTGCACAGTTGACTGAAACATATAAAAAAAATCATCATGCACTCAAACAGGACTCCTAAATACTACCAATTACTCTCTAAAATATTTATAAGACGAGTTGAGACGTAACGCAGACTCCATTTGAGACAGTAGTTGACAGCGGCACACTCATGAAATACAACAACCGTGACTTATTACAGGTAAATGAATGAAAGCGACTATACATCTCTCATTATTTCTCATTATTTTTACATGTTATATCGATTACTTATCCAACAATGACAAATCAAAACCTCTACGTGCGTGTACACGTGTCTAGAAGAAAATTCTAGACGTTATGCATAGTACATTATTTTATCACTGCCGTCTTGCATTTAAGAATCGGACGATGTAACACAAGTCAATCTAACCGTTTACATTTCAATGTCAATAACACAGCCATGCTACCCCAGGAGCGTCATTCATTCCCAAATCTTCAAATAATCTTACGTCAACTAAACTGGATCACTTCGGCATGATCAGCTGAGTCTGTGCCCACAGAAACAACATCCAAATGTTACAAATGGTGGTGCTGATCTCCAAGGGGCTGTGGGCGGGCTAAAATGCAGCATTTTGTTTATATTGCTATTTGTTGATCGCCAGAAGGACCGTAGGCCGGACGGAAACAGTTGCTACTGAATTTCACAGTAGTGTGACACAAATATGTCGCGGAATTCATTGTTTAAAACCATTTGATGATGCAAATCTTGGAAACGGTGGCTTTGCAGTGGCAAACTTTGTCTATTCATTGAATAAACACCGTTTCAATGTGTATTTATTGCCAATGCATTAATTTACACTAAGAAATTTAAAATGATCGTGACCGGTCATGCAACAATTCATTTGTGCTGTTCAAACAGAGTAATAATCAACTATCGAGAAATCACATCATCGATTTGTCATAGACTACTGACACTTGCATAGTGACTTAACTATGTATGAAATTTCAGTATTAGATATTGTTGTATGTCATCAATGACGAATAAACATTCTTCTACAGATTGTATTACATTTTGCAGTCTACAAGAGTCACCTAGACATCGTCTATGGCCAGTTCACACAGCTTCCAAGGATCATTGTTTACACTCTGCATGACGATATGAACATTGGAACATTGCAGGACATTTTCACATTCACATTGTATATCGCATTGTGTAAGTGACGACTCAGTACGTTGCGAGATGAACTTGCAAAACACCATATCGACTTCCATGCATTGGTTATTGACAGGAGGTCCAGAGGTTCCAACCTGAAGAAAGATAATATACAAAACATTGTTACAAACACTAGGAATAACAGGAGAAACACAACCATCTTTTTATACAATCCGTTAGGACTATCTATAAACCTTAGTCGTGGTTAGGAAAAAAGATATATATAAATATGTGCCATTTACAACTCTCTGCTTGATGTTTTCTCTCCGAGATTACCACATACATAGTATTTATAGACAGACGTAGGATATTGAACAACGGATGATTGACGACGAACACCTGACTACATTGTATGCACCATGAAAATAAGCTCTTTTGGCCTTAGACCAGTGTAACGTAAGCCTTAAAAATTATCTAAATTGCTTTTCCATCTATCCTTTCCTTTCGAGTTTTCTTAACACGGTCGATTTTATATTCCAGAACCTGTTCCAGTTGTAAATTTATTTTTTGGTGTTCCTATATGTGTTCTAGGTTGAACTGGTTCCAAGCTAAACTATCTCAGTATAAGTGTATACGGTATTATCTGACATTATTACTTATCAATTTTCAGATATTTAAAAAAAAAAAAAAAGAAAAAACACGAATGCGAACGTGAATAGAAAAAAGAGAGAAAAAGATGTACCGATACAGCGCTTCTGTAAATAGTCATTACGTGTTTCTAATGTAAATCAAGTGTACGAAAAAAAATGTATATACGATGTGCATTATTAATACGATTATCTTAAAAAAACAAACAAACCTGGATGCTTTTTTGTCCAACACGTGTACACTCTATGTCATTCCCTGTGATATGAACTACATATCTGGTTGATGTCACATTGAACAAACTGAGTTGTTTTATCAGGAGCCAGAATGTTGACGGGGAGTCCCCTGGTACGGGTAAGTCCAGGCAGGTGTGCATGTCTTGGTCCAGGGCATATGACACCTTTCTTAACAGAACGTTGTTTGTATCTTTCATGAAGGTCATATATTCCTTTACTGAAAAACAATTCGATTAAAATACTATTAAATGAGAGGAAAGTGTCTCGATTCGCATGGAGACCATTGACAAAATACTAGAAGAATAATGCCATAAGGTGTCTTCTCTTTCATCAACGACATCCGCCATATAAATCAGGATCAATCCGGGTAAAGTCATATTCTCAAAATAAGAACTATATTGGTAATTTAACATAAATCCTTATGTAAACATTTGTTTTAGGCTGATTCTCTGGCTTCATCTGTCTATGTTCACAATTTTAACATTAATTAACGTGTCCTGAAAAGACGGTATCAATGTATTCATACCTGAAGGTGTTTTTCACTACCATGTCTTTTCTACAGTGCTCATTAAAGGTTATAAATATATACTTACACGGCTGCTGTACTGTCGTTATGTCGCAAATCACATTACAAGGTGTGGACGAGAAATAAAAGTAGGCGATAACTTTTGGGAACGGAAAGGAGTACACGTCTGATCCAGTTTCGTACTGTATTAAATTCATAAAAATGATGCAATCAGTTTCAATATAAGTAATGTATTATGCTTAAATGACATTTAACAAGCAACATGAAATTTCGAAACATTTCAAAAGTTTAACAAGATCAATAAAATAACATGGGAGTCTGCCAAAAAATCATTTCTCAAATGCGTTGTTAAACATCAACATACAATCGAGTTAGGGAGATGGGCAGTCCAAATATTTCCTGAGAGCGTTCATGGACTTTTTTTGTGAATAACGGTTATAAGATAATTCTAAGATTGACTTGGATAGGAATGTATATTCTTAATCAATATCAAATATCAAGGATAAGACACATTATCTTACATACACCAAGCACTAAGGGTAATGAAAATAGTAGAGTGTTGTCTGATTTGAATTTTTTTACTACTTTCGTTATAAAGTAGCAGTTTGGTGTGACATTGATATTAAAGCAGAATTGCATGCTATATATACTGTCTTTTCAAATGCATTTGATAAAGTAAACCATAGATTGTTATTGCATAAGTTGAAATCGAATGGTGGAGCAGGCAGTTTTTCTAAATGGTTTTCTTCTTATCTGCAAGACAGATTCCAACGTGTTACTGTCAATTGGGCAACATCCGGTTGGTGTGATGTAACTTCCGGTGTGCCCCAATGCTCAATTCTTGGACAAAAACTTTTTCTTGTTTTTATAAATGAATTGCCAAGTCTTGCAAAATGTTCTAATACCCTAATTTTTGCAGACGACAGTAAGTTTTTTAAGTGTGTAAGAACGTTGTCCGAGTGTGAGCAGTTACAGAGTGACATAGATAGAGTGTATGAATGGAAGTTAATGTGAAAAAGTACTGCCAGGTCATATTTACAAACAAAAAGGAATGTATCGATTTTAGTTATAGTATGAATGGAGAGAACCTGAAGAATGAAACGTGCGTGAAAGATCTTGGTGTATGGTTGTCCTCTACAATGAGTTTTAACCCACATATTAGGCATACTGTTGCCAAGTCCATGCGAATGCTCGGTATTATGTACATGTAATCATTTTACTCAAGTGTTTGTTTTAAGGTCTTTATATATAAGTCTCGTGAGGAGCCAGCTAGAATATTTTTGTCAGATCTGGTCTCCTCACCAAACCTCTCTTATCCACCAGATCGAAGTTGTTCAGCGCAAATTTTAGAAATTTTTATGTTTTAAGGCACACGTCGATTTTAATTCAATGTCTTACGCTGAAACTTGTATTTTAAACTTCTAAGCCTCGAACATATGCGAGCATATTTAGACTGTGTTTTTCTTTTCAAATGTGTAAATAGTGTATTTGACTGTCCTTATTTAGTTGAGCAAATGTGTCTTTTAGTACCCCGTCGTAATCTACGATCATCCTGTTTTATTCAGTTTTACTGTCAGAAAAGTCGCATAAATATTATAAAGTATAGTGTTTTAAACAGGATTCAATGTAACTTTAATACTTTTGATCTTGTTACAGACTGTGATATGTTTTATTTGTCTCTCACTGGGTTCAAAGTTCGATTACAGCATAGTTTTCCACTAGTTCAATACTTTTGTACATATATGTCTGTGTTACATTCATAACGAACTGTGATATTTTATACTTATGTTGTATTTGTTATCCATTCTGTAAGTGGACCCCCGGGTCTGTTGAATTGGAAATAGATATATAAGACACGTGGTATTTGTCAATTGTTAACAACTGGTAGTGGATTGAGGATAATCTTACCACTAAAGCCTCTCGATGGTAGTAGGAATTATTTTGACCGTAATGGTACCAGATGTTTGTTGGAATGATGTCAGGAGTTTTTACAATGTCCGTCAGAACTATGAAATCTGGATAGAAATCCTGAAATGATACCAATTATAGTACATCAATTCTACTTACATCGCCCTTTTCATCTTATTACTGAGAGTCGTAAATATGGGTAATGAATTTTCTCCGCTGACTGAGACAAGACATATTCCATAATGTTGATATTCCCCGCTTGGAATAAGTTGGGTCCAGAGGAAACTTTGAGATATCCCGAGTGTTCGAGACAACTGAATGTATTTTATGGATTTTATTTATCATTCTGAACATAGACATGTTAGCATTAGTGAAACTCGCTTAATTTGCTCATTAATTCATGGGCACCGTCTTCATATTACCATGTATTGACGTCAAACATAATGCAAGAATATCGTCAATATATACTAATATCTACTTACGATTTTAGGTTTCCTCATGTAGTTTTGCGTAGTGTAAATAGTGATGTTGTTGCTGATGACCCTGGCTTTAAACGGCGCCGACTGACTTTTCACGCCAATGCTATCGTTGTTATATGCAACAACCATATGTATAAATATATGTTCACTGTATCGAACATCTGGGTCGTCAAGTTTTCTGGCAAACTTATTTGTTAAAGGATTGAACTCAATCAGTACTTTCTCAGTCTGCCCATCCTGGCGTCTATATCAAGTAACAAAAATATCTTCAGAGAAAATCATAGATAAGATTTTTAGGAACTCGTGAAAAAGACACTTAAACCAGAAGATATAGAAGTAATAATATGTTGCTTAATCGGAGCATCTTTTTCTAAAATAATGTATAATGATATAAAATGCTGGACCGAAATGCGGTATCAGGGTTTGATTTTGAGAACAAATTCCATGAAGTCAAAGTATATTTCCTGATAAATGTTTTAACATAAATATGTTTACGTTGTCGTGCTTAACAATTGCACTCATGACTATATTGAATCCCAGAGAATAATGACATGCAAAACGCATAATGAATAAAAAGAAAAAACAAATCATAGTTTCGCATTTAAACGTTATAAAAGGTACAAGGAAAATGTACCAAGTGTTCCAGAGAATACGCGTCTTTTGATTTCTCAAGGAATCTCGCATTGCTAATCTTAGGCTAATCCGTGTTAAGCCACAAACCCAAAATGAGAGATACATTAGTGACAGTAGTAGCACAAGGTTATCAACTAGTATCGATCACGCTTGACTTCATATCGCACAAAGCATATAAAAAATTTCAAAAAGTTTATCTTTGATTAATATTTCATACTGATTGATTAGATTGATTAATATTGACTCCAAATTAAAGGTTCGTTTTTCCCTCAGCATTTCCGTCTGGCTTGAAACAATCTATATATGAAGGTGTTCTTACTTTGAAGTGGTTATATGGAATGGTGCAAAACTACTGTATCCCATCCATATTTTCACATCATCGCAAATCATAAAGGACTGCTCCGTGGACATAGCAGGTATTGGCATTTCGATGAACAGACGACCGTAGGCATGATTTGTCTTAGTGATCAGACTTATACCAAAGCCAGTACTAGAGGTGACAGACTTGCATTTCCTGAGCCTGTTACTCGTGAAAGGAGCAAATCCGTTTTTATCAGTTGTCTAAATATTCAGAAGTAAAGAAAATAACAGCATTTATTTAAAGGGAAACGATTATCTTTTTAATCCTTTGAACAAGAAATTATTATTACTATTATATTTCCTTTTTGTTCATTACATTTATTAAGAAATACTATAATTTAGCCAATAAATATTATACTCAAGACCTAATCAAAGAAGAAGTAAAAATCACACTTAATGATATTTAATATATAGAAAAGATAGAAGGAAAAAGCTTATAATTCAAATAATTTATCAACTATTTATATATTAAGATGATTTGTTAAACGAGGATGAAACAAGGGAATGAGCCATTTATATATGTATATACAATGAACCACTTCTTAAACTTAAACCGAAGTTAGTCCAAGACAATGGATTACTAGTTAAGAGAAGTTATAACAAGACAATGAATTTACAGTATATACTAATTTCACATTAGCCTATCGTGCTTTGAATATGCTTACCGTAAGTATTTCCTCGCTTGTAATGTTAAAATAAAATTTGAATAACTGACATATTCCTTCGCCTGGGAAGGTCAACTTCACCATAACTTCATGGGATGAACCTGCTTCTACACTTCCAGACTGTGCAATAAACATTAAGTCGAAGCCAAATATTGTTGGTCCTGTTCCAGGAGTGTGCGGTATATTTGAGATATACATTTCACAATTGTTTTTGTATTTCCAGCTTTGTCTTGGAAAAATACACGGGAGGTTAGAATCAACACCAGTAACTTCAACTAGCATTAATTTTAAATCATCCCCACCTGGCCCAGAGTACAATTTTGTTGACGAGCTCAATCTGTAATATCCAGACGAAAATTGAGGTATTTCCCAGGTTAAGGCAACACTACCTGATCCACTTATAGGTACAAGCGACACTGGCTGACGCGTTGTAACAACCATACCCGCAGTCTGCAACGAAACGCATCAAACAGGATTTCAATCAGGATATTGTATTTTTAAACAATTTTATTTACGATACACCGCCGGCTTATAAAGTCAACAAATGCCCAACATTTCCATTTTTCTCGGTAAATAGATTGAACAAAATACTCACAAGATACTGATATCTTTCAAAAAAGAAGAAAAACATGAGATAGATACAATAGAGCAAAAACGAATTAAACCGTAACAGACATCTATTTCCTCCTTATTTCCTCAGTAGTGATGTTAGGGTTTAAGTATGACTGTCTGGTTGTCTTAGTTCACCTTTTGTTTTTGTTTTATCTAAAATATGATCAATATTGATTAGTTGTATAATTAATTTTTGACACTGTTAGATAATTTCTAAAACTAGATATGGATATTGAATGGTTTCCCGTTGAATATGACATATTTCACGAGTATGAGAGAATATCGTTATTTTTACGAGTGCGAAGCATGAGTGGTTAATATTGATATATTGTGTCAAACGAGTGAAATATATGCTATGTGTAACAGAACATTATTCATTTTTCTTTTTATTGCATTTCTATACTAAAAAACTAAATTGAAAACATTGAAAAATTAATAGTGTCAAAAAGTGCGGGAATCAGTAACAAAATTTATAACTTCGTCTCTTTATGACATAACTCCACGTCACCTTGATGGCGCCTTTTTTAAAGAACTGATCAGCTCAATTAAAGCGATTTCTGCTGTAATCGGAAAATCTATGCATGGATAGATAATGTTGTCAAAATACTCTGAATATTTCAGAAATACAGACAAATAACCCTTCTATCTCTATTCGCTGTCAATGAGGTGAAAACAAAGTTTGCTCTGATTGGTTAAAAACGAAAAACTTAAAATTTTTACTACAAAACTTATATTTTCACTGCAAATTCTTAAATTTTCACTGCTCATCGCTGCAGAGAAAGTTTTACCTGCCTGATAAATTTCTATATTTCACTGGCAAAAATGCAGAAAAATTTAATACTTACATGATTTGGTTTTAGTACATTGAAATATTTTCTGGTAATCATAGTTACTTCCGAATCAACTTCCAAATGAATATCAATATGGGAAGTTTTACCAGGGATTGATAAATTCGTCATTACTAGGATAACTTCCATATCAACTGCATCGGCAGATATGTTGCCATCATGACCCCCTGCAATTTAAAATTATGATTGAAAAGTAGTTCGCCACTTATAGTAATTTAACAGCGTTATTAATGTTTATTGTATTATAGTAACGTATGAATAGAGACATGTATCAAACACTACAAATGCATATGTGTCCTTCTGCTTTCTTTCATTAAAATGCTCCCTATGTACATGTAAACAAAAACGATGTACATATGTATTTCAATTACTATCTCGTTGCTAATTCAAATTTGACTATTTTGATAGGGAAATAGTATATGCAAAAGTACATGTAGTATCAAAGTCTCGCAGTTATTGGTCAGGTTTTTGTAGAAAAATAACAATCATTGTTTACAAAATAACAATCATTGTTTACAAAATAATTCATGCCATGATGATTAATTACGATCGTCTTGTACATTATATCGGGATCATCAAGATGTATCTAACTATCCGAAGAAGTGTTGAGGCTCAAGATCAAAACGGCCACCGTTTTCATTGAAGGTGCAGTAAAAATACAGTCGTTAAACATGAGACTTATATTTCCTGGTTATACCTATAGGTATCAACTTACAGACAACACCAACTTGATGCGATATATAATCAATTCACAATCCCAGGACGTACCCAATACAAAACAATTTCTGATACCGCATTGCTAAAATACTAATAAACGCAGATTCACTTCCGGATAAACACATCGAGTCGCTCATGTGATCAAACGATTCTGAATATGATGACACTGTTAACGTGATCACTTTGGCACAATCGAATTTTAGAGTGTCAGCAAGAGCCAAAACACCAACTCATCTTTCATCATAAACTGTGGTGTTCTACCACATTTGTTCACATCATCTAGGGGCCGCGGTGGCCGAGTGGTTAAGGTGTCCCGATACTTTAACACTAGTCCTCCACCTCTGGGTTGCCAGTTCGAAACCTACGTGGGGCGGTTGCCAGGTACTGACCGTAGGCCGGTGGTTTTTCTCCGGGTACTCCGGCTTTTCTCCACCTCCAAAACCTGGCACGTCCTTAAATGACCCTGGCTGTTAATAGGACGTTAAACAAAAACAAACCAAAACAAACCAAATCACATCATCTAAGGGGGACATATCTTAACCCTAACGTTGAAATTTGCACCGATGAAAGAAAAATGTTGATTTTCCCGCTCTCTTATAGATCAAAAGAAAATCATCCATAATCTTTTGGAGATATTAGATATGCTATAAATGCAGAAGTTTTTTTTTTATTCTGCGTTTTTCCTCTCTGGATGATGCCGATTGTAAATCCTGGACCAGAGCGAGTCGCGTTGGATAGGGAGCTTGCTCACAAAAGGAAAGCGCCTTAGTGTTCAGCTCAACGTTTGAAAGATAAGCGAAATCTTACCAGAAGTCACTTTTTGTCAAACTAGATGCAATTATGACATGTAGAAGCATACCAAATATCACTGGCAGCTGGCTACATCCGTGAACACATCAGTGATGATAGTGACTACGAGATCTGGACCTATCGGCACTCATGGAACATTATACGATGCCAGATCCACTCGAGGCATATGCATAGTGTAAAGTACATTATTTGGATCCAGCATGACAGCTCAGACACTATTAATCCAATAAAGGAGCCAGTGTCCTACTGGACAAAGAGCAATGAGGACTATGTCTTGTGGCCAGTATCATACACGTACATGCATTTGGAAACCAGTAAGCCTTTGCATCAAAAAGTCAAAAGGTTTAAGATAAACCTCAAGTGATTTAGGATTTCAGGTATTAGGAATGGTAGACTTTGGCAATTAGAATTACGGCGGAGACTAACACTGACATGGTCAATCAGATTCTAAGACGAGGAAGCCCTATTGGATTCCAGATTAGTTGGTTTAATGTGTAAACCAACATAAATCTATAATGTAGCATTCTTGTCAGAAAATTGATTCATCAACTGAAAGAGCATTTGATATTTGTGGCTATCGGGGAATCGAATATAGCGGCCATTTCGAGAGTGGAAATTTCACTTTAGTTGGTTATTAGTGTAGTTGTCGGTTCCTGTGTACTAATTAAACCAAGTATAAATATTTCATTTCAGCTCACTTAAATGATGTTTCACACGTTTGAATGAAATGAACTAGTGTGAAATTACTTTCTCCCGATGGTAGTCCGCTAGGTGGCAGTGTGCAATCAATTACGTGTACCCGAGTATAGTCGGGTGCACGTGCTGTATGATCAGTTCAGGCAGCGCACCGGGCGAGGACAGACGTTAATTTTCGTCTTGTTTAATTTTTTGTGTAATTGAAATGTAAGAATCTATAAGGTTAGGTTAGGTTATCAGTTACCATTTCATGTATAATTGAATAGCTTGGGGTTGCGATTTGGTACATGGATAATTTGATTACAAAATTGTAAATTGTATTTGTAAATATCATATGATTATTATTTATTATTAATGAATTGTTCATTAAATTCATCGCACGGTGCGCTGTGGACAGTCTGTCTGTGTTTGTTGTTCATTACCATCTGGACGGTGGCCTACGGGAGAACAATATTTCAATGCAGAATTCCCTTATGCTCGCTTTTCTTTTAGAAATCACATAGCAATATTGTCATTCAATTTAGATTACTACTAATAACTTTTTGGGGCAATTCATTTTATATTGTTTGGAAATTTTGTTTAACAATAGTTACGAGTGGACTGCAATACGAAGTTGTATTTTTGGCCTTCAGAAAGTATCGCTAAATGTAAAAAGAACATGTTCTTACTTAAGATATATCACATTTTTATTTCCTGCTCCATATTTATTCAAAATAGTAAATTCTTGCTTTGCATGTATGATATTTAACATGTTATTATCAGCATGTTCACGTCTAGTTTCCTCAAAGAAATGAAGAATTAATTTTGTAGTATTTTTCCCGAAATCCATACATTTTTTTTCATTTCAGGCACAAAAAGGGCGCTTTATTCTGGTATATGTACATTGGTTTTAAGTGCCTAGTTGTAACCATAGATCTACGGAGGTTACCAACAGCACATACAAGTTATCGTATTTGCTCCTCAGACTATTTTGAAATCTAACCTTTGCTGAATGATAGACTATTGATGTAAATGATTTGATGTAATATCCTATTGTGCAGCTACATTACCTTTGTTTGGCAAGTAACCAAAGTCCACGATTCTTGTGTCTGGACCTCCTTTACAAAACAAGTCTTCATCTGGATCATACCTGATTTGTATGAGACCTTCAAAGTGCTTTCCCACAGAAATCACACGTACCAAAGCAATTCGGAGACAATCACTGGAACTTGTTAGGACTAGTTTATAAGCCGATAAAGCATTTGGAAATATTGCATTAAGTTGAAATATTTTCACACTTCCTGACCTAAACTCCACTTCGTCTGGAATATTTGTGGAGAAGTTTGACAGTTTTGTTGACTTCTGCAATAAATGACAATTATATATGTATAGTTAACAGACATACCGCTTATTCGTATTGAATACATATATACGATAATTATCATCAGAACCTTTCAAATATTCAAATTAGATCAATATTTATTCACCTTCCAGCAGATTTCGCTTTTAAATGATGACACACGTATAAAGGGGCAATCATTTTTATAGTGGGACGTTGACCTATTTAATCTGGGTACAAGTTCACAATCATGTCCTAGTGGCATTTTAATTTGTTATGGTATCCCGATAATCACATTGAAGAGTTTGAATAATGAGGACATTAAGAGAAATCGACATATCAACGAAAAAAAAAACAAAAAAAAACAACAACAAAGAAACAACTAGAACATGTTTTGCTTAATCTTTCCCTTTTCGCTACTCTGCCACGTTTGGCTCGTGAGAACATTTATTGAAAAATAATGATTAGAATAAGTATTGAAACAAACGAACTTTTGATTTTGTAAACTACATCAAGTTGATTGATTCTCGACATTACGATGGTGTTTCTCCCTCTTGGTTTATTTAGCAAATGCATTGCAGCATAATTTGTCACAAGTATTCTGATATGTACAGCAGAAAGAAATAGAGTGAAACTGCGGCCGACGTTTTTTTCTGTATACTGAATTAACATATTATTTGTCATATTGGGTAATATATTGTGCATGACAATACATACAATTCATACTTACTTGTATTGTTTTCAATACCAGCGTTGAATGAACTCGTAATGTTACGTTAGATGATTTCAAAGTTGCATTTATGTTTACCGTGGAGTTGTCCGGAACATTTGATATGTTTGCCATAAGGTATTCTACTGCTACTTGTATAAGGCAGTAGCTGCATGTCATCCCATTCTTCGTGTCGATGGATCTACCAGTCTTATTTCCTAATACACGAGTACCTTTGCAATCAATGTCTCCGAAATGGTATCTGCCCTCATTCGAGAGGCGTGTGAACTAAAACGAAATTAACCAAGAAGCCAAAATGGTCTGCATTGCTCACATGGATATTTCAGTGATCATGGAAAAACAGTATCTTTAAATTATATAACATGGTATCCCAGAGAGGTCCTCATCCCCATCATTGAAAGTCGTTATCGGATCAACATACGATTGATGTTTCTTCTACCTCTCTCATCTTTGCTCATTTCCTCTTAATATGAAAAATGGGAAACATTTATGTTGAACTTTATGAAACATAAAGATGAAAAACTAAAAAATTCAAATGACCATTGAAGAACGTTATGAAAATTACCGATAACAAATTTCAGCTCGTAAAATTCCAAATCGCCACCTTTTGGCTATTTTGTGCTTTCTGTTTATTTTCCAAATTCATATTACATACAAATAAAGATAATTAGGGAAACCTAAAAATGAGATTTGAGAAAGATCATTGAAGAATTTACTGAGAAAAAGCAATAACAAGATCAAAATGCCAAAATTTAAAATGGCTGTCTGTAGACTTTTTTTCCCGATCACTCTCGAATGTATATGATATTTGGGACAGATCCATGAAGAACACGAGACAGAATGATAACAATTTTCATTGGTCATAATTCAAAATGGCAGCCTGTTGCCCACTTTATTTTCCAATCAGTCTTTTAATTATCATGCACAAATTCGGTTCATCTTAAGATAACTGGAAAAAGATCCTTTTGGTATAACTCAAGAATTTGCGTTAACATGGATTATCTACGGATGGGGAACGGACGAAGCACGAACATTTGAACAGCACACAATCTGATGATGATGATGATGATGATGATGATATATGTCAACAAAAAGAAAAAAAAAACATATTTGCTAATTGTGAAACCGTCTCTTAGTTACCAAACAAGAAAGAGTACACTCTCCTTCAAATATAATTAAGCGGTTCCAACCTGATTCAATGCAAATTTACCACTTGTGACTTCTATTAACCTATTGACCCCGCCTCTCTACTTCCATTAATATGGATGGTATAAAACATCAATGTTTTCCAAAGAATGATGCTAACCCCAATAAATCGAAACCCTTTTATTCATGTAGAAGAAGAACAGCTTCCAGGTTTTGTCTTTCCTCTGCATGGCCTCACACATCGAGAGCCTATGTAGCCATACCCTTCATTGATACAACATTTGATCTCCGTCACCAGATAATGATTCAGACCAAATTTCATCAAAATCTATTCCGTTGTTAAGAACTACCTGTAGTAGCAATTTAAATGATTAACTTCTATTTCCATTTAGACACCAGCTATCTTGTTGGAATGTGTGTACGCTATCCAATACACAAACAAACCAACAACATTAACTGTTACTTATCGTAGTGATACATATGTGTATATTTTTTTTTTGTGTGTGTTTGTTTTACAGTTTACTTACATTTCTTAATGTCACATTTGGTATGTAAGAGTCCAATCTTGTTGTCATATTTACTTCTTTAAATCTCAGGTATACATACATGTTTGTTTTTTACAGTTTACTTACCTTTCCTGAAATCACTTTTGGTCTGTAAGAGTCCAATCTCGTTGTCATATTTTCATCTTTAAATCTCAGGTATGCATTGGATATTATCAGAGACATGTCAGAAGGCGACGTGAGATCAAAGATTGCATATCGTGTCAGTCCCCATGGAATATACAAATCCCAATCAAGCGTCTTTATTATTCCTGGGTGGATATGGCTGTCAACGTTTTCAATGCATACAACGTATCGTGAGCAATTCCATTCACCTTCGGATTCACAAACTTCAGAGCTGATATTGGTGAATTCTGATAACAAAGGAAACCAAATTAGCAAACTACTCAGAGATGTTAATGCTTCATTTTGGTCGTTTTTTTTTTTTATAAAGAAGGGATTATCGTTTTAAAACTATTTGAGATTTAGATACAGTAGGGCCACTAAGAGTTAAACTTCAGCATGTAGCTGCGGTCAAAAACAATAAATGTTTCGACCACATGTGAGAAGGGTCTTTGACTAGACTAGTCTTGAGTGGTGGTCATAGGAAGGGCCCAAAATCCGACAAATATCGAAAAATGGACGGAGCGGTGCAAAACCTTGATCGGGAGGTACAGCATACTTAACTTCAAAAGCACGTTAAGTACATGTATATATTCTGAACCAAGTATCTTTTAAAAGAAGTTAAAACATATTAAGCATGTTGAGAACAACTTTGGAGAATATTCAACAAGCAATGTCTACCACAAAACGTGTCTTAAGCATTAATGGTAAAACAATCAAAATAGTAATATAAACAATACAATTTTAAATGTTTATCCTTTTATTCCACAGGCGATTCATAGCAGATTATGTTATGTTCCTGTTGTCATGACTACAAACAATTATTAAGTTATTAAACAATATCCGTGATGATATTTGTTCAACAAAACCTTTATGAATATAAAAAAGGTATTTATGCTTTGTAATGACAAATTTAATGGTTAAAAACAATGACAATGTCAACCCATTGTTTCTATAGCAACAAAAAGTTCTTTGTGATCCTGATTGTAAATATTTTGAAATTCAAATGAAACGATGAAAGTCCCTTATATCAATTTAATGACGAACGTTATGAAAAAACACTTACCTGCAGCAGAGTACCTTGATAGTATAATTCCAATCAAATGAAGATAAATAATGGTTTGAGTTCCCATGATGTGTTTGTGACGTGGTTGCCCACTTGGTATGCTGTCAATACAAATTGAAGAGGTGTTTGCTCTATCGCAAAGAAATAAACGACCAATCATGCTTAAGTTTCAAAACGAGGCTGTCAAAGATATGCCGCAGTTATCTTCAAGCGAGGCTTCTCTAAAGATCTTACATTGGAACACCCGATAAACTATTGTCCCTCGGGGAGAGGTGAATAATTTATATAACTATTGGGAATATGGCGACATGCTTACATAGAGATGTCGCATTTACCTTCCGTGATAAATACTTGTGACGTTTTTGACGGGACAGATGAGAGGTGTAAAAACTAAAAGAGATAACGAGATAAAAAGTGCAAGCAAACAACAGTCTGAGTTTCGAACTAAGACCACGAAGTTCACTGAAACATTTTGTGATATCATTGATGATTGGTTTCTTAGACTACCCTGCAAACATTCTTGGTGGTGATGTAAATTGTAAGCAACGTCCCTTGAGTATTAAATTGTGCAACTAATTTATGTTCAGTGAGATCATTTTTTTTTTATTAATTCCCATTACTGATCAATCATAGAGAATTTTTATTTCTGCTACATTATGATAAATATCATCTCTGTTGCTAGTCATGTAGCATAACACGAGATGTACCTACACATGAACAACCATGTATTATGGTGTCATTGTATAAATATATATAATTCACTTTTACATGACACACAGTCTGGTGTAGCAGTTATGGCTCCAGCCAGCCGTGTATCCTCGTATAGCGAGTTTAATTCGTCAACTCTGTCTCTGTCTCTGTCTCTCTCTCTCTCACCCACACACACACACACACACACACACACACACACCCACACACACACACACACACACACACACCCACACTCACACCCCCCCCCCCCCCCCCCCAACACACACACACACTCTCTCTCTCTCTCTCTCTCTCTCTCTCTCTCTCTCTCTCTCTCTCTCTCTCGCGACTTGTATAGCTGGCTACAAATCAATGATACAAACACAGCTGATAAAGTTTAACATTTATTTTATTACCTTCAAAATTTGATAGTGATGAGAAGATGAAATATGATAACAAAATATACACACAATGCTAATGTAACTAAACCGTGCGTCAGGCCAATATATGTCGTATCAAAAATACCTACCACTGCCTCTCCCTAGGGCTCAGTATACACAATTATACCCCGACTATAACATTCCTACAACGGGAATTAATTATTATATTATGCCCGCGAGCGACATGTACGCCTTTGCTATACTGTCGTATTTTATTCAAATGCACAGCTATATAGCTAGATTTGAGCTCGAAATGCACAGTGTGTTATAAGGCGCCAGGTAGAGCAGTACCTGACAGAAGAGTGGTATACAGAAAAGGCAATTATGCATAAACGCATACCAAATCATATTACCTAATCACAAACGTCTAAAAATAGAACTGGAAGGGATTCCTCAACGGGAATACCCCGGATAACCAATATGGAGCCGGTGATCATAGCAACACACACCCTGGTTTAGATGCTGTAAATATGGAAATATATACAGCAAGTATTCAAAATCCAAACCCTTTTCACATGAAAGACGATTCTTAGATATTTATTTTTCTATTAATTGCATTCCATAAAGAAATGCTTTTATACTTTTGAAAAAACTTGTTAAGATTTAACCTCTGAAGGGTATTTATTTCGTCATATCACTGCAGCCCGATGTACCTCATCCTAATGTAAACAAGCAGGTATATTCGTCTTTTGTAAAGTTTCATACCAGACTGCAGGACTATTTTACCATTTCTGCCATGACTACGTGGAACACCAGTACTCGTGGTCCTGTGTCTAGAGTTTCCATTACGTTAGTAATTCAAGTACAAATTGTACATGTATCGCGTGAGTTGTGTAATGTAAAGTAATATATAGGATTTACAATGACTTCTGTTTTTATCTGTGGGACCTTGACAAAAACATACATACATACTTTTAACACAAGCATGTGTTTTAGTGAATACTCCTGCAGTATCACGTTTTCTCACCAGAAAATGGATACTGATTTTGTTATTGTTTTGTTTTACGTCAGACGATTGGGCGATCTACGGATTTTTTGATTGGACAAACTACGGACTTTTTTATTGGACAATCGAAAATGCTCAAATAGTCATAGGTTACAAATTGTTCGCTGCATCATCATTTTTGATCAATACGAATGAAATATTAAAATCAAGTAAGTATGCTGTGATATATTTACTAACTTTCTTTTTTTAGAAACCCAATTGTGATATTCCTACATATTCTTAGAATGAACATTTGTCCTATCGTGCTAGCGATTCCGTGTTGTCTTGTAGTTTACTCACACGTTAAGAAGTATATGAATGTGGAGTGATAATGTTGTTTTTTTTTAATTCGGATTCGATTATCTTCATTGCATGATTGCTTTGTCCAAGTCATATACTTGTAACATAGACATGTATCTTTTGATGTTTTACAAAAAAATCAGTACAAATCAATCATTTTATCAAGTTCCCTCCTTTTATTACTTATTATTACTTCTGATTCCCTATTATTGATTTTTTAAACATCGATCTAACAATGGCAGAACTGTGTTACCTTTCATGTCCCGATCCTGTCTGCGTCAAATACAAGTCAATAATTGACGTCTTACGAGAAAAGGCATATGAGACTCCTGAAAAGGAAATGTACATTCAGAAATCTGTAGACGGCGAACGAAGGTCATTGACATATGTTGAACTGTTGAAGAGGTCGACATACATCGCTAAGTATCTCATCAGTAAGGGGATCAGGTTAGGAGACAGCGTGGCCATTATTGGCACAAACTCCATTGAGTGGATAATTGGTGTGTTCGCAATCATGTCTACAGGAGCTGTTGCTGTCCATATACATAAAACATCGGAGTCGTTCGCTGAAACGGTAAAGGAACTGAAGTCTACAAAAAGCAAAGCTATCCTGCTTGATCCCGGAACGGACAAAAAGTACATTTCAGACATGGAAGAGTACGTCAGCAGGAGGGATTCTTCGCACGACAAACCGACAATTCTGTTACTACATAAATCAACACTGTCTTCCCTTCCGTCTTTAGACGGTGTAGTTCTGACAGCCACCCAGGCAGCAGTCTCATTGCCAACAATACAACCAGAGAGTAGCGCCTTGATTTTTACCACTTCCGCTCAACAGGGGTTCCAAAAATGGCTGAAATGACTCATTTATCAATCGCCAATGCTTCTTACATCGCGTTTTTGGGAGCAGCTGGCGACCGGCCACAAGGACCATGCTACAATGACCGCCCGTTCTCTTGGGTCGTAGGTTCTCCAGTGTTTAGTTTCCTAAGCGGAACTAATTAAGCGAGTGTTTCTTGACACCGCAATCGGCTTGAAAAGGAAAACAGTCTTGCCATTTGGGACATCATAGTGACTGAGCAGTGCACAAGTGCATTTTTGTTGCCCTATGCTTTGATTGATATTATTACTAATATCAACTCCATTCGAAAGCAAGGCTACAAGTTGTACGCCATTTCTACGGGAGGACAACTGATTGACAGACATCTCACTGAAGTTTGTGGTCAATGTACTGATAAATTATTTGTTTGCTACGGAACTACTGAAGTTGGAGGAGTGTGTTTCACTGAGCTTACACCAGAAATAGAGGACGGGAATATCGGCTCCTTGTTTCCAGGCTATGAAGTCAAAATTATTGGCGATAGAAGTGAAACGTTGGATCTTGGTCATGTCGGGGAAATTCTTGTCAGATCTTCGTCGATTTTGAAGTCCTACCGTGACGCACCGGGGCTCAATGAAGCTTCCTTTGTGGATGGGGGCTGGTTCCGAACCGGTGATATAGGGTTAATTACAAATGAATGCAAGTCAATGTTCAAAGGAAAAGCTAATGACGTCATCAAAAGAGGAGGATTGAAGGTTTTTCCAAGCGTAGTCGAAGCAGCTATTTCAAAACTCTCCGATGTAAGAGAAATTGTAGTGATCTCCGTACCGGACAGCCGCCTTTTTGAAGAAGTATGCGCTTGTTACATACTAAAAGATGGGGTAGATACAACAGAACCTTAATTAGACCCGAAATGTCGCGATGTCCTTGGGGATAATGTGTTAGGCAGTACACCTTCCTACTTTGTCAGGTTTGAGTCCTTTCCAAGACTTGCTAACGAGAAAACAGACAAGGTTTTGTTAGAACGACTAAATATCGCTTGATCTTGGCAAATAGAAGGCCGTTTCCACAAAAACTGTACATTCGTTAAGCATATACTAGGAATATTCACATGAAATTCAAGAATTTGCTTGTTGGTATATAATATATCCATGAGTTTTTTTTTCACTTTTGCTGTTTGTAAAATATACCAGACAATTTTTTTATGTTATATGGAGGATCAAGGGGGAATAAAGTTTTTTGTAAATGTGTACAATACAATGACACTATTAAAATAAAACTCTGAGGATAATACTCTCACATATAAACCGTTCTTAAGAGATATATAATATTATAATAAGATATTGCACATTTCGTAAGTTGCTTAATCAAGATATCTGTATTGATGTATTCGAGAAAAAGGACTTTGATAAGTTTAGAAAACTTGTGCTCAATTTATTTGTAAAACTTTATCTAAAATGAGATAGGTTTAAATCAAATCATGGTCCGGTATACAATGCTTGAACACAGATCACAGGTATGATAGAGTTAGATCGATATATATTATACAAATAATACCAATGTCTTTAAAAAAATCCAGATATTCTCGTTTTGTATATAAATAAAGTATACACATATGAATTTAATTTATGTTTTTCATTGTTGCATGGTGCAATTTGATGTTAGGTGTAAAACACGTGATCGGATATAGATATATCGATATCTGTTACAAAACTGAACTGAAATATGAAGTTGATAATGACCGATATTTCACTGGTCAAAGGTAATAAATAGAGGGTATTGAATGGTTTCCCGTTGAATATAACATATATATACTTGTATGTATATATTTCACGAGTATGACAGAATAACGAAGCACGACTCGAGTAAAAAATATGTTTTCTTTTTATTGCATTTGTATACTAATAAAATAAAAAGAAAAAAAAAAACATCGAAAAATTAACACTGTCAAAAAATGCGGGAATCAGTACCATAATTTATGAGGTCATCTCATTGTGACGTTAATCCACGCCAACTTGACGGCGCCATTTGGATGGGACTGATCAACGCATTTTAACCATGTTCTGCTGTAATCGGGGAATCTGTGCTTGAAAAGCTAATGTCAAGTGACAATTTTGTCAAAATCTAGTCTGATTTTTTTTTAGAAAAACAGCAAACTAACTTTATCTATCTTCGCTTCAATTGGAAAAATCGACAAGTTTCAATGATGTGAATACAAAAGTTCGCTCTGATTGGTAAAAAAAAAAGAAAAACTTATATTTTCACTGTAAAACTTATATTTTCACTGCAACATCTTATATTTTCTCTGCTCATCGCTGCAGTGAAAATATAAGTTTTATTAGTTTAATAAATTTCTATATTTCACTTGCAAAAATTCAATAAATGACTTTTCCTTATATAAGATAAGTGTTAGTTTTGTGACTCGGACGCCATTCCGTGTTACCTTCAAGCTACAAGCAGTTAAATTCTGTGCGGTTTACTTATTTAAGATAACTGATAAGGTTAGTAAGATTAAATTCATTTTCAATTATTATATGTTTATGTATATTTCGATTACCCGGGGTGATTTTGCCATAGGATCAAAAAGGTGTTCTTGGACGAAAACATCTTCATTGTGGAGTTATGATCATCTTCAGGCATTAAAAATTACTTCATTCATGATTGACAACTGACGTGTCCTTTGAACAATGATTTTTTGACATGTATGTTCAACGTGTGCCGGGAGGGCTTATCTTTCTTTAAAAAAGCAGGGTATTCGAATGACCGAGATCTGGTTGAACTTTTAAGAAATCAGTTCATTGTTTAAAGCATTTAGATTTTAACAGCGTTCATACATGTAAACGTGATGTAAAATAAATTGATTCTGAACCAACATGATGATTTAATCCCGTCCATGCTTTGAAGAAACAAACCATTCCTTGTGAATAATAGCTATAGATGAAAAGTAGGGTACTCGAATGACCGAGATCTGGTTGGACTTTTAGGAGATCAATTCATTGTTTTAAACATTTAGATTTTAGATAAATAACTTGATTCTGAACCAACAAGATGATTTCACCCCGTCCATGCTTTGAAGAAAAGAACTATCAATAGCTATTGATAATACCCTACTTACCTAACGCACTATAAAATACATCTTTACACAAAATAGTTTAGGCCCAAATTCTCCCAAGACCGTTGGATCGATGTAATCATTTGAAATTTCATACACATTAATTTACAAAAGTATTTCCATAAAAATTGTAGGTGCAGACTTTTGCCGATAACTACAGTCAATACTGCTGCACATCCTTTTGTATGACTTAGATTTCTTCGTATGTGTTGTTTCATTCTGCTGATAGGTCTTTGCCAACAACACGGGCGCTCAACTATATCCAAAAGTCAAGCAGTATAAAAAAGACAAATAATGATAAATAAAAAGTTGTGTAGGACGTACAGAAAAGATAGTATCCAAAATAAATTTGCCTGTTATGAATCATGCAATCAGGACAGCAGGTACCTCCTACGTCATACCTATCTATCCTTCCGATCATCGTCGGCCCCCACGGAGTCTTTCCTACGTTACACTCGTTTGACCCGTGTGAGTACTGGCTTGAAAAACTTCGGTTTGACATGAATATTACTATTTCTATCAAAATGCTTCGTATCAATGGAGCTCTTCTTTGCCTGGAAAATTGAAACGGCATACCAAGATGACTGCACTCATTTGTCGGCATAGCTTGTTATCCGAGGGGGGTCGTTAACTTAAAAGAATGACACAACGCGTCTGCAAAATATGCTACAAACTAGGCCAATGATAGGTCATAATCTAGATACATATAGTTGTCATGATGTGACTTATATTGTCTTATTCACTTTGCGTTGTCGGATTCCTGATGATCGTGCATATCATATCCTTGATTGCCCTGCATAAAGACATCAGTATTCTCCTGCCACATTTCATATGCTATGTAACAACGTAAAAGTTCAGACGATACAACAAGAATTTCAAGATATATATTTATAACAGGAAAGTGAATATACTGTGCCTCTACAGGGGATCGAACCCGCGACCCTCTGCTTACTATTCCGCGCTCAACCGACTGAGCTAAAGGGAAGTTCGCCTACTAGAAGCAAGGCGACCATATCACTATGTACAATATTTACAATCAAAACCTGCCAAACTTTTTAAACGTGTTCGCCCCGAACACACATTAACCCAGGTTTTATCCCTAACGAAGCCTCTCATTTTCTTATTGCTTGCACTTGGAGTGGTTAACCGATGTAACAGAAAAGCAAGTAGTGTGCCTCCACCGGGATCGAACCCGCGACACCCGGTTTTACTAGACAGCTGCTTTACCGACTGAACTAAAGGGAACTAGCCGGAAGCTAAAAGGCAATCGTATCACTATATAAATTAGTTACAATTAAAAATTGTGACAAATATCTATATCATCTTTCATTTTATGCATGTGTTGGATTTATTGAAACACAGACATATATTAGTATGTATATCTAAGTCCGTGGTAACAAGAAGCTAAATCACTCGCTTAGATTAATATTTGAGATATATATTATAAACATCTAGGTTTTTAATCTGAAGTGAGCGCATATTGGAAAAGTTATCAAAACGGGCTTCATTTTCAACAAAGAAACAAATTACAAAGTCTGTTTTCTCCTGGGAACTTTTAGTATACTTAACGTCCTCACTGTATGCTTCGACAATGAGAACTATAATTAGAAAATCACATTTATTTTTGAAAGTTAGACTAATACAAACAGAATGGATTCTCCTCATTCACATAAATCTTTTGATATACATTACTGTACAATGATAACTTGTTAATTATGATATACAATAATCTAAGGTCAGAGTGTAAAGAGGTCGACATAGTAAGATTTTTTAATTTAATTTCATTATCTAAATACAACACTACATTCAATCTACCACCATATCCTATCTACCACCATATCATATCTACCGCTATATTCAATCTACCACTATATTCTATCTACCACTATATTCTTTATACCACTATATCATATCTACCACTATATCCTATCTACCACTATATCCTATCTACTACTATATCATATCTACCACTGTATCATATCTACCACTATATCATATCTACCACAATATCCTATCTACCAATATATCATATCTACCACTATATCCTATCTACCACTATATCCTATCTACCACTATATCATATCAACCACTATATCCTATCTACCACTATATTCTATCTACCACTATATCCTATCTACCACTTTATCCTATCTACTACTATATCCTATCTACCACTATATCATATCTACCACTTTATCCTATCTACTACTATATCCTATCTACCACTATATCCTATCTACCACTTTATCCTATCTACTATATCCTATCTACCACTATATCCTATCTACTACTATATCCTATCTACCACTATATCCTATCTACCACTATATCCTATCTACCACTATACTCTTTATACCACTATATTATATCTACCACTATATCCTATCTACTACTATATCCTATCTACCACTATATCCTATCTACCACTATATCCTAACTACCACTATATTCTTTATACAACTACATTGTATATCCTATCTACCACTATATCCTATCTACCACTATATTCTTTATACCACTACATTGTATATCCTATCTACCACTATATCCTATCTACCACTATATCATAGCTACCACTATATCCTATCTACCACTATATCCTATCTACCACTTTATCCTATCTACTACTATATCCTATCTACCACTATATCCCATCTACCACTATATCCTATCTACCACTATATTTTATCTACCATTATATCATATCTATCACCATCCTATCTACCACTATATCCTATCTACTACTATATCTTATCTGCCACTATATCCTATATACCACTAAATTTTATCTACCACTATATCTTATCAACCACTATATCCTATCTACCACTTTATCCCATCTACCACTATATCCTATCTACCACTATATCCCAGTTACCACTGTATCATATCTACCACTATATCATCTACCACTATATCCTATCTACCAATATATCCTATCTACTACTATATCCCATCTATCACTATATTCTATCTACCACTTTATCCTATCTATCACTATATTCTATCTACCAATATATCCTATCTACCAATATATCCCATCTACCACTATATAATATTTACCACTATATCATATCTACCACTATATCATATCTATCACTATATTCTATCTATCACTATATCCTATCTACCAATATATCCCATCTACCACTATATAATATTTACCACTATATCATATCTACCACTATATCATAGCTACCACTATATCCTATCTACCACTATATCCTATCTACTACTATATCCTATCTACCACTATATCATATCTACCACTATATCATATCTACCACTATATCATAGCTACCACTATATCCTATCTACCACTATATCCTATCTACTACTATATCATATCTACCACTTTATCCTATCTACCACTATATCCTATCTACCACTATATCATATCTACCACTATATCCTATCTACCACAATATCCTATCTACCACAATATCCTATCTATCACTATATTCTATCTACCACTTTATCCTATCTATCACTATATTCTATCTACCACTATATCATATCTACCACTTTATCCTATCTACCACTATATCATATCTACCACTATATCATATCTACCACTATATCCTATCTACCACTATATCCTACCTACGACTATATCCGATCTATCAACATACCATATCTATCACTATATCCTATCTACCACTATATTCTATCTACCACTATATCATATCTACCACTTTATCCTATCTACCACTATATCATATCTACCACTATATCATATCTACCACTATATCATATCTACCACAATATCCTATCTATCACTATATTCTATCTACCACTTTATCCTATCTACCACTATATCATATCTACCACTATATCATATCTACCACTATATCCTATCTACCACAATATCCTATCTATCACTATATTCTATCTACCACTTTATCCTATCTATCACTATATTCTATCTACCACTATATCATATCTACCACTTTATCCTATGTTCCACTAAATCCTATCCACCACATTATTTTATATAGCACTATATCCTATCTACCACTATCATATCTACCACTATATCATATCTACCACTATATCCTATCTACCACTATATTCTATCTACCACTATATCCCATCTACCACTATATCCTATCTACCACTATATCACATTTACCACTGTATCATATCTACCACTATATCCTATCTACCACTATATCCTATCCACCACATTATTCTATATAGCACTATGTCTTATCTACCACTATATCCTGTCTACCACTATATCCTATCTACCACTATATCCCATCTACCACTGTACCATATCTATCACTATATTCTATCTACCACTATATTCTATCTACCACTTTATCCTATGTTCCACTAAATCCTATCCACCACATTATTTTATATAGCACTATATCCTTTCTACCACTATATCCTATCTACCACTATATCCTATCTACCACTATCCTATCTACCACTATATCCTATCTACGACTATATCCGATCTATGAACATACCATATCTATCACTATATCCTATCTACCACCATATCCTATCTACAACTATATCCTATCTACTACTATATCATATCTACCACTATATCTTACCTACCATTATATCATATCTATCACTATATCATATCTACCACTGTATCCTATCTACCACTATATCCTATCTACCACTATATCCTGTCTACCACTATATCCAATCTACCACTATATCCCATCTACCACTATATCCTATCTACCACTATATCCTATCTACCACTATATCCCATCTACCACTATATCCTATCTACCACTATATCCTATCTACCACAATATCCTATCTACCACTATATCCTATGTACCACAATATCATATCTACCACTATATCCTATGTACCACAATATCATATCTACCAATATATCCCATCTTACCACTATATCCTATCTATCACTATATCCTATCTACTACTATATCCTATCTACCACTATATCCTATCTACCACTATATCAAATCTACCACTATATCCTATCTACCACTATATCCTATCTACCACTATATCATATCTACCACTATATCATATACAACACCATATCCCATCTACCACTATAACCCATCTACCACAATATCCCATCTACCACACTATCCTATCTACCACTATATCCCATCTACTACTATATCGTACCTACAACTATATCCCATCTACCACTTGATCATATCTACCACTATATCCCATCTACCACTATATCCCATCTACCACTATATCCTATCTACCACAATATCCTATCTACCACTATATCCCATCTACTACTATATCGTACCTACAACTATATCCCATCTACCACTTTATCCTATCTACCACTAAATCCTATCCACCACATTATTCTATATAGCACTATATCCTATCTACCACTATATCCTATCTACAACTATATTCTATCTACAACTATATCCTATCTACCACTACATCCTAGCTACCACTATATCCTATCTACCACTATATCTTATCTACCACTATATCCCATCAACCACTATATCCTATCTACCACTATCCTATCTACCACTATATCCTATCTACGACTATATCCGATCTATCAACATACCATATCTACCACTATATCCTATCTACCACCATATCATATCTTCCATTATATCTTATACACCTCCATATCCCATCCACAACCACATCCTACCCACAGCCATACCCTACACACTACAATACCCTACCAACCACCATACCCTACCAACCACCATATCCTACACACTACCATATCCTACACGTTACCATATCCGACCGCCACCATAATATCCTACACGCTACCATATCCTACACGTCACCATATCCGACCCGCTACCATATCCGACCGCAAACATAATATCCTACACGCTACCATATCCTACACGCTATAATATCCTACCCGCTGCCATACTATCCTACCGGCTACCATTATATCCTACCCGCTACCATATCCTATACTACATCATATCCTATACACCACCATATCCTCTACATCACAATACCCTATACACCACCATATCCTATACATCAACATATCCTATACATCACAATATCCTAACCGTTACCATATACTTTACACCATCATATCTAGATGGTCATACCGACACATTAGTGGTAGCAGGATTGTAGGACAGACACATTAGTGGTGATTGTATGGTAGGACAGACAGATCAGTGGTGACTGGATGGTGAGACAGACAGATCAGGGGTGACTGGATGATTGGACAGACAGATCAGTAGTGTCTGGATGGTGGGACAGACAGATCAGTGGTGACTGGATGGTAGGACAGACAGATCAGTGGTGACTGGATGATTGGACAGACAGATCAGTAGTGTCTGGATGGTGGGACAGACAGATCAGTAGTGTCTGGATGATTGGACAGACAGATCAGTGGTGACTGGATGGTGGGACAGACAGATCAGTGTTGACTGGATGGTGAGACAGACAGATCAGTAGTGTCTGGATGATTCGACAGACATATCAGTGGTGACTGGATGGTGAGACAGACAGATCAGTGTTGACTGGGTGATTGGACAGACAGATCAGTAGTGATTATATGGTGGGACAGACAGATCAGTAGTGTCTGGATGGTGGGACAGACAAATCAGTGGTGATTAGATGGTAGGTTTGTTTGTTTTTGTTTAACGTCCTATTAACAGCCAGGGTCATTTAAGGACAGGTTTTGGAGGTGGAGGAAAGCCGGAGTACCCGGAGAAAAACCACCGGCCTACGGTCAGTACCTGGCAACTGCCCCACGTAGGTTTCGAACTCGCAACCCAGAGGTGGAGGGCTAGTGTTAAAGTGTCGGGACACCTTAACCACTCGGCCACCGCGGCCCCTTTGATGATTGGACAGACAGATAAGTGGTGACTGGATGGTTGGGCAGACAGATCAGTGATGACTGGATGGTATGGCAGACAGATCAGAGGTGACTGGATGGTAGGACAGACATATCAGTGGTGACTGGATGGTAGGACAGACATATCAGTAGTGAGTGTATGGTAGGACAGACATATCAGTGATGACTGGATGATTAGACAGACAGATCAGTGGTGACTTGATGGTAGGACAGACATATCAGTGGTGTGTTGATGTTGGGACAGACAGATCAATGGTGATTAGATGGTGGGACAGACAGATCAGTGATGACTGGGTGGTTGGACAGACATATCAGTGGTGACTGGATGGTAGGACAGACAGATCAGTGGTGACTCGAAGGTAGGACAGACAGATCAGTGGTGACTGGTTGGTATGACAGACAAATCAGTGGTGTGTTGATGGTGGGACAGACATATCAGTGGTGACTCGAAGGTAGGACAGACAGATCAGTGGTGTGCTGATGTTGGGACAGACAGATCAGCGGTGACTGGTTGGTAGGACAGACAGATCAGTGGTGACTCGAAGGTAGGACAGACAGATAAGTGGTGACTGGATGGTGGGACAGACAGATCAGTGGTGACTGGATGATTGGACAGACAGATCAGTGGTGACTGGATGGTGGGACAGACAGATCAGTGGTGACAGGATGATTGGACAGACAGATCAGTGGTGACTGGATGGTGGGACAGACAGATCAGTGGTGATTAGATGGTTGGACAGACAGATCGGTGGTGATTAGATGGTTGGACAGACTGATCAGTGGTGACTTGATGGTGGGACAGACAGCTAAGTGGTGATTAGATGGTTGGACAGACAGATCAGTGGTGACTTGATGGTGGGACAAACAAATGAGTGGTGATCAGATGGTGGGACAGACATATCAATGATGACTGGATGATTGGACAGACAGATCAGTGGTGATTAGATGGTTGGACAGACAGATCAGTTGTGACTGGATGGTAGGACAGACAGATCAGTGATGACTGGATGATTGGACAGACAGATCAGTGGTGTGTTGATGGTGGGACAGACAGATCAGTGGTGACTGGATGGTGGGACAGACAGATCAGTGGTGTTTAGATGGTTGGACAGACAGATCAGTGGTGACTGGATGATAGGACAGACAGATCAGTGGTGTGTTGATGTTGGGACAGACAGATCAGTGGTGATTAGATGGTGGGACAGACAGATCAGTGATGACTGGGTGGTTGGACAGACATATCAGTGGTGACTGGATGGTAGGACAGACAGATCAGTGGTGACTCGAAGGTAGGACAGACAGATCAGTGGTGACTGGTTGGTAGGACAGACAAATCAGTGGTGTGTTGATGGTGGGACAGACATATCAGTGGTGACTCGAAGGTAGGACAGACAGATCAGTGGTGTGCTGATATTGGGACAGACAGATCAGCGGTGACTGGTTGGTAGGACAGACAGATCAGTGGTGATTAGATGGTAGGACAGACAGATCAGTGGTGACTCGAAGGTAGGACAGACAGATCAGTGGTGACTGGATGATTGGACAGACAGATCAGTGGTGACTGGATGATTGGACAGACAGATCAGTGGTGTGTTGATGGTGGGACAGACAGATCATTGGTGACTGGATGGTGGGACAGACAGATCAGTGGTGTTTAGATGGTTGGACAGACAAATCAGTGGTGGTTAGATGGTAGGACATACAGATCAGTGGTGATTAGATGGTTGGACAGACAAATCAGATGGTCGGACAGACAGATCAGTGGTGACTTGATGGTGGGACAGACAGCTCAGTGATGACTGGATGGTCGGACAGACAGATCAGTGATGACTGGTTGGTCGGACAGACAGATCAGTGGTGATTAGATGGTAGGACAGACAGATCAGTGGTGATTAGATGGTAGGACAGACAGATCAGTGGTGATTAGATGGTCGGACAGACAGATCAGTGATGACTGGTTGGTCGGACAGACAGATCAGTGGTGATTAGATGGTAGAACAAACAGATCAGTGGTGATTAGATGGTAGGACAGACAGATCAGTTGTGACCGGAGGGTGAGACAGACAGATCAGTGGTGACTGGATGGTGGGACAGACAAATCAGTGGTGGTTGGATGATGGGACAGACAGATCAGTGGTGGTTGGATGATGGGACAGACAACATAGTTGTTTGGTATGTTTGGTTAAGAATTGTTCTCCCGTCCTGGACCGTCATTAAGGTATTAAATACACAAATCATATTTCAATGTGAAAGTGAGGTTACGATAGTGACAAGTGTCCAACGATGAACCTAAATTAATGTACAAACTAAAATTTCGTCTATCAGTCAATATCTAAATTAGGACCAGTCGGAGGAGAGTAAATGTTGGACATTTTGCTAAAATGTGAAAGTGTGATTACGAGAGTGTCCGGTATCATATGGTGTATCTTCATAACAAAATTCATCGAAAGAAGAAGAAACGGAGTAATCATAAAGAACAGTCCACCTGATTGCAAGTTATTCTTGATGCTAATAGAGATTTGACACCGGCATACAACCTACAGTAAATTCGGAATTGAAGGTGTCTGTTGATGTCGGACATTTTGAAACACTATTTCTGGGTCTAGTAGGTCAGACACGAGATGTTTATTGTCAATATGCTGGTCGTACGGTTAGTAAACATTTGTTTTGTTTTGATTTTTTGTTTCTGAATTCACCCAAATGTGAAGTATCCAAGTGCAGTCAATGCTACGCCGCTGTTGTGTTTTGAAGATGAGCTCTGACTCGTTTTACCCAATGAACCTAGTACCGCCTCAGATGTACCGACTGTTATCAAAATGAAAACTAGTGTTTTAAATAATATATTCTACTTTGAACTTATCACATTCTGTTTTTACTTATTTGACAATAATAATTAATGAAGGAATACTCTTTTTTTTTCTACAATCTTCCAACCGTATCAGTAATATAACTTAAATGAAAACGATATGAATCGGACCGAAATGTTGCTTGACTGAACCAAATGTCAACAAAAGTATGGCGTAGTTCAATATACTCGAGAGACACAGCTAAAGGTAGAATGCTTTGATCCTCTCAGTAATAACCATACACCATTAGTGTTTGTACCTTTACAGGAAGGTGAAGTGAGGACACCTTCTTTATTTTCGAAGGTTTATAAAGCACATCGTTAATAGTGATCAATCACGCATGCATTTCAGACATGTTCAGTCATAGTTCAGATAGTTATCTGTCACGCCAAAAACGTTACATGTGTATTTATGTTTTAATGTATTTCGAATGTAATTCAATATCTCTATAAGGACATGCTATTTGTCAAAGTTAATTATTTATCATTCTCTGAGTTATTTTGTCAGGTGTCCTATGGTGTGATCGTTAGAGGCGACTGCCCTCACAATCATATCACAATTGATAGTTATTGGAACGTTTCCTTCATCATGTTTAAAATATAGCTTCACTTCGTAGCCGAATCCTGACTGGTTGTTCATCCTTTTTGATAGACAGTAAAACATCTACGATTGATGATATTTATCAGATGGGTGCAAGTACGTCACAGCCACATCATAGAACCCGAGAAAATCGTGTATCATCATCGATTAAAATGTACTATAATCTACTTATTACTTAATGTCAATCATACTCAGTAGAGCTATATAAGTATACGTACTGTTAAGATAGGTAACGGTGTCTCATGTATCTATAGTACACGCAATACTAAGATAGGTAACAGTGTCTTGTATATATATCTATAGTACACGTACTACTAAGATAGGTAACAGTGTCACGCATATCTATAGTACACGTAATACTAAGATAGGTAACAGTGTCTTGTATATATATCTATAGTACATGTACAACTAAGATAGGTAACACTGTCTCGTATATCTATAGTACACGTACTACTAAGATAGGTAACAGTGTCTCGTATATCTATAGTACACGTAATACTAAGATAGGTAACAGTGTCTCGTATATCTATAGTACACGTACTACTAAGATAGGTAACAGTGTCTGGTATATCTATAGTACACGTACTACTAAGATAGGTAACAGTGTCTCGTATATCTATAGTACACGTAATACTAAGATAGGTTACAGTGTCTCGTATATCTATAGTACACGTACTACTAAGATAGGTAACAGTGTCTCGTATATCTATAGTACACGTACTACTAAGATAGGTAACAGTGTCTCGTATATCTATAGTACACGTAATACTAAGATAGGTAACAGTGTCTCGTATATCTACAGTACACGTACTACTAAGATAGGTAACAGTGTCTCGTATATCTATAGTACACGTTATACTAAGATAGGTAACAGACTAATCAGGCGCGTAGCCAGGCGTACGCCCGGGCTTCCACATCATTTTTTTTCATTAGATAATTTTCAAACAAATATTTTGTTAATAATATGAGATGAAAATGTTGAATTCCTGTGGATGGTTTCCCATCAAATTAACCTGCAATTAATGTAGGCCTATTTATCGGCGTTTATATTGTTTGATACCGTATTCGAACGTCTCCAGGTGTCTAGAGGTTCTACATGCATATGCCTGTTACGTCTTCAGCATCATGCGTCGGCTTATGACATACGAGGACTGATTGAAATGTTTTGAGCCTCATATTGAAGGAGGCACTCAAGGATATTCTAGTCTCTCTATTCTCTGACTATACAGGGCGGTGTACTCAAGGACTGATCTCATTTGGTTAGTTTATATCGATGAGGTAGCACTCTAAAGTAAACAAGACAAACGGCTTTCACCAGATGGACAAAATCAGCGAAAGAATGGTTTAACACCTAAGGATATCCATAATAACATGCAAGCTACACTAGGGGAAGATGCCCCTTCATGTGCTTCACTGAAAAGGTGGATGGCGGAATTTAAGCGCGGCCGATCGAACCTTGAGGATGACTCCGTCCTGGATGGCCTGTCAATGTTGCAACCCCAGAAATGGTCAATAATGTTCATGATATTATTATGACTGACAGACGAGTCAGAGAAAGATATAAAGCCAGTATAATTGGTATTTCACAGAGAGGAGTACATTCCATTCTAACCGCAGATCTTGCAATGAGAAAGCTTTCGCCCCGAAGGGTACCAAGACTTCTGACAGTTGATCAGAGGCACACCAGGCGCATATCATCGCGTGCTAATGTTAACCTTTTTGAGGAAGATTCTGCCAACTTTCTTCAGAGATTTGTCACTATGGATGACACATGGTTCAATCATTTTACCCCAGAGGCCAAACAAAAATCGAAACAATGAAAGCACCTGGCTCTCCCCCGCCAAAGAAGGCAAAGACTGTTCCATCAGCTCGGAAGGTTATGTCCTCGGTTATCTGGGATGCGAATGGTATTCTGCTGATAGATTATCTCCAAAAGGGACAAACAATCAATGGCACATACTGCGCTTCACTTCTGAAGCAGTTACGGGAAACTATTAAACTTAAACGGCGCGGAAAGCTCATTAAAGGTGTGCTATTCCATCAGGACAATGCTCCTTTTCACAAGTCTGTTATTGCCATATGGCTGCCATTGACGATTGTTGCTTCAATTGATTGAGCATCCGCCTTATTCACCTGATCTCGTTCCATCAGACTATGTACACGATAATATTTTCAATCAACATCATTACATAATTTACAATGTATTACAGATTATAAGTCATGACTGTCACGGTATATTTTTTGTGCTAATGTGTTTCTAGTAAAATATGCTAATCACCTCTATCTATTTAGAAATACCAAAAAATCTCAGGGGATACCCCGTAGCCCCCTCTTACAAGAGGGCATTCTGCAGGAAGCCCTACGTCCTTCCGTCCGACCTTTTGCCTGATCGGGCTCCCACTTTCATTTAGGTCTGGCTACGCGACTTGAAAGGAAATTTTATTGCCATATTTAGAACAGCTGTTCAATGCTATTTTTAGATCTGGATTTTCCCCCGAATCCTGGTCACAAACAGGCTGTGTCGACGATACAAATGATTATCGGGGTATATCACTTGTGAGTTGTTTTGGTAAATTGTTTACATCTGTTTTGAATAGTAGAATTATGGAATAGGAAAAAGAAAATACATCATGTAGTATTCTAACTCATACGAAATTTGGTTTTAGAAAAGGCAGTTCAACTATTGTCGCCACATTTGTTTTACAAACCCTCATTAAGTAACGGAAAAGGGAAAGACTTTATTGTTGTTTTGTAGATTTTAAAAAAGATTTTGATTTTATAAATAGAAGCAAATTGTGGGGTAAATTGATAAACCAGGGAATACGTGAAGCTAAATAAGCTTGAAACTATGAAACGAAGTTTCAACGAATATATCATTGGATGCAGTAAATACCATTATTTATAATATCCAACGACAGGTGTTTACTTGTAAAGGTTTATCTTACGTATATCTTTTTGTTTATTTTTGTTTTAAGATATCTGAACGGGACTGCAATGTATGTAGTGAAGCAACTCTCAGTATGCAAAGGGAGATAACTCGAAAACTAAAATTGCAACATTTTATTTTACAAATGAGTGCAATTAGGAATAAGTGTAGTGAAAGGCGATAACTCTTATAATAGCGATTTGAGGACGGAAAAATGGCATATACAATTTGGATTGTTTTGAACCATTGTAAAACTCGGCTCGATCTAGGTCACGATGTATCTAGTATCCCTGTGGAAATTCGTATTTATGAGATATTTTGGGTCAAACCAGCCAAAATCGTCATTTTAACTTAAAGGTTCTGTTTAAATTGCCCTCAAAATTCGAAAAAAAAAAAAATAATCTTGAAACATATGAATAGATAATTGTTTCCTGAAGAAAACGGAAATTATTGACACAACTGGTTTGGTCGGCTTGTCCGCACATATAAAGGAAAACTATAGATAACCGCATCCTGAACTCATCGGGTATTGTCTCTAAAATAATTCCCCGAGGAGTGCCGGATGGAATAACACCGGGGACTTCACGCCGCTTACTCATTCAACTCAAGACTTTAGCTGCAGTCTAAGTGAGCTGTAGATTACATTTTCCCGTCAGTTCCAGGAGATTTTAATATCGTATCATATTAAGTGACATTTGAGGTTATAGCTGTTCTACTAGGACCAACTTTATTGCTTGACAGGATCAGTATATTCATCGTCAACCGTTCTATTCTTTTCGATAACGAATCTTAACTCTTAAGCTTCCAGTAGGCCTACTGTAAATGTCATACGTGCATAAATCTTTTTGAATATATACAACGACAAAATGTTTAAGTTATCGATCAGAGGCATACGTTTTTCTTTTTGGAAAACGATCAGTATTTTTTTTCTGAATTGCCATTGATAATCCTATTAGAAATCCGTGCACTGTGTTCGCGTCACGGTATGTCCTAATAGAGGAACAACTAGGGGCCAGACGGGAGAGCCTGGAACGACTGGAGTCGATCGATAATATATAAGGGCTTTGGGCGTTAAATTGAATGTGGTCTATATTTTTTGTTTTTAAAATTGCATTCCACCTTACCCCTCCCTCCACCCCACACCAATGACCGATTTGTGTGCCTTGTAATGGCACATCGCTTTAAATAATATACGTTTATTCAAAATGATTTCCACTTGGCAAAATGTTTTCGACCAATGAAAATACTGCTAGCCAGTGAGACCCTTGTCTGGTACTGCACGTTTTTTTTTGGCAGATCGGTTCAGTTTTGCCGCCGCCGTCAAACAAGAATGACCCATTGTTTCGGTCAGTTATTTTCGATAGACATTTACGTACTTTGATGTTAAACATGTTGTGTAGTCATGAACGAATTTATGTATCGCTTCATTATTCATCATATTTCAGTAAGTTGTTTGAAAAGGTGTCCCGATACTTTATCACTAGCCCTCCACCTCTGGGTTGCGAGTTTGAAACCTACGTGGGGCAGTTGCCAGATACTGACCGTAGGCCGGTGGTATTTCTCCGGATACTCCGGCTTTCCTCCACCTCCAAAACCTGGCACGGTCCTTAAATGATCCTGGCTGTTAATTGGACATTAAACAAAAACAAACAAAACAAACAAATATTCTATAAACTAGAAAAGTGTATGCTTCTTTCAGAACAATTTATGAAAGAGTAAGCTTGTAATTATACAATGTAACCATTAGCATGTAACATTATACATTTATGACATGACAGTTTTGTTTTATTTATTCGTTTTAAAAAAAAAAGTTTAGTTTATTCATGTGTCGAAATATTTAATGTATTAATCATATTACATTTGTATTTTCAATTTTTAAGTTAATCTTATAATTTATAAACCATTTTAAAGCTGCTATGATATATATCTATATATATATAACTTTACATTATCATTATTATCAATTACTATTCCATTTTCAATATGTGAAAGCCAAGTAAACAACATAATTTTAACACCATATTTGTAGTTGTCTTCCTTCATCAATATGTTACATCCTGTTATTATTCAATACAGATTTGCATTGACTTTCTTCACTTATAATAAACAAATGGATAGCAATATATAACTTTGGTTTACCATTGTCTTATGTCCTATCAACAGCTACGATCAATATATAAGGACACTATATATATAGTAAAATGACAAATGGTGATCATTATCCCATCACTACTAATCATGTTATGCTCCGTTTTCCCCTTCCAAAATGTTAACTAAAAAATCAAACAGTCAAAAATGTAAGAAAATCATTTATGCAATGAGATAAAACTACTTTATAAAATTGTCGATACAGCTTCTGGATTTCTATTATTTTGGATAGTTTTATTGAATAGATGATATTCATGAAATCTAGTCTGATCCAGTCGGTAGTAATGATAATTTTCGCTGCACTCATACTGTCATGTTGATTTCATTTAAATTATATCACAAATAATTGTCCAGCTTGAGATCTGTCACTCATTATCATATATTACAGTCAAAACCTTTCTATGCTTTCTGGATCCAAATCTCTGACATTTGGACATCAAAAACATTAGTAAGGAAGCAAAACAAATCGAACAAATCCAGAGGGAAATCTCATTTAAATACAGAGGCCCAAAAATCCATTCGATTAAAAAAACAAAAATGGAAAAATATCTTCACTGTAAGACGGATGAGAATTTCAATTCCTATAAACTAGCTTGGAACGTCGCAACCAACAAGATCCGGAATTCTCACTATCAGCACGAAAAAATATTAGCAGAAAACATCAATAACAACAGCAAGCTATTCTGGAAGTACGTAAAAGAAAAAACCCGAACAGGTATGTCTGTAACCAACGTGGAAAAAACTGACGGTACTATCACCAATTCCCACCAAGAAACTGCTGAAGAACTAAACAACTATTTCGGCACTGTATTTAACAAACCAGATGACGATGATTCACCGTACTTCCCAGTGAGACCACACCAAACTGCACTATCCAATATTAACATCGACAAAGAAAAAATTAAAAAGGCCGTAAAAAAACTGAATCCAAACAAATCACCAGAGCCTGACATCTTTCATCCTAAGTTGCTATTAGAAACCACTAAGCAAATATTAGAACCATTGGAATACATATTCAAAAAATCTATGGAAGAAGGAGTGATCCCTGACAGCTGGCGAATAGCAAACGTAACACCAATCTTCAAAAATGGTAACCATCATAAAGTAGAAAACTACCGGCCTATTAGCCTAACATCTATCTCAGGCAAACTACTTCAAAGAATTGTACGGGATGAAATAGTAAAACATATGGACAGTAACAACTTGTTCACAGATAACCAACACGGTTTCAGAACTGGCAAATCATGTACTACAAACCTACTTGAGGTACTGGAACACTGGGCTGATGCAGTAGATAAAGGAGAAAATGTCAATACTATATATCTGGATTTCAGCAAAGCATTCGACAAAGTCCCACACAAACGTCTGCTGAAAAAAACTACAAGGCTACGGGATCACACGGAATGTACTAATGTGGCTACAGGACTTCCTCACAGGACTAAAACAACATGTAATCATTCAAGGGGAAATGTCCAGTCTGGTAGATGTAACAAGTGGTGTGCCCCAAGGTAGTGTACTGGCCCTGTTCTGTTTTTAATATACATTAATGACCTCCCAGATGTAGTCCATCATAGTGTTATGAAACTTTTTGCTGACGACTCCAAGCTATTTCGAAACAACAAAAATGCAACAGCATCACCAGAACTCCAATCAGACATTAACAACATAGTACAATAGACCATAGACTGGAAAATGTCCTTAAATACAAAACAATGTAAGCACCTAAACATTGGACACGAAGCCCAAAACCCCACATACCACTTTCCTCCTAGCAATCAAATTGAGAAAGTAGCAAAAGAAAAAGACCTAGGGTTGACCTTTGACAATCAATTGAAATTTAGTCAACACATTAGCCAAACAGTCAGTAAATCAAACAGTATTCTGGGTCTAATCTTTAGAACTTTTCTGTACATGAACACAACCATGTTTCTATCGCTATATAAAAGCCTGATTCGACCAAATTTAGAATATGCAACACAAGTCTGGTCACCATCACTAAGGAAAGACCAAATAGCCATTGAAAATGTCCAACGACGAGCCACAAAAAGAGTACACTCCATAAAAGATCTGTCATATCACCAAAGACTAAAAAAACTTGGGCTACATGTACTAACACTAGAATACAAACGTAAACGCAATGATGTCATTGAAGTTTACAAAATACTAAACAATATAGACATATTGGATAAAACGATTCACGATGGCACAAACTAATACCAGAGGACATTCAAAAAAACTATATAAAAACAGAGCAGAACAACAGTCACACAGGGAATTTTTAGTCGACGAGTGGTGGATTCGTGGACTTTACTCCCCAGTACAGTAGTAGAAGCCCCCACTCTATATGTTTTTTTTTTAAATCGTCTAAATAGACATTGGCACAAAGTACCTTTTAAGTTTTACCCAAGTTTTTATGATGCGCAACCGGATAACAGTGAGTTATTCCTACAAGATGCGTCATAATTAGCTGATATCAGCTAACCAGCGACGTCGAAGAAGAGGTATCAGGTAAAACAGTAATATGTTTGCTATGATAATGAAAATATAAATGCAGTATACCATAATACTCGTATGTTATATTTGTGTAGCTTTAAGTTGGTTTATCTAAACCTTAGTTACCTCCCCCACGAACGGCCTGAATAATTATGAATTAAAGTTCTTCATTGTCCTTGACTTTGGATACAAATTACATTGACCGCTGACCCAGTGAGTGACCTAGGTTGATCTTTGGTCAGTTGACTACTTATTCAATTCCAACCAACTTTGTCATAATGTCATAACAAAACAGTCACCAGTGAAAGTATGCAAAATTTGACCTAATGACCTTGATTATTGATGTCAGTATGTATTTTTGTGAACTGAGCATATAGACTGAATTTCTGGATAATTGAACTTTTGATGTTTCTTGTCAAGTAGAGATGTTTCAGTTGAGGTGTACAACGCACGGGTTGTGGAGATGAACTATCTTTTGTCTAGGCACCTCGAGGCCCGGCCCCATTGTAAATTCTGGAGTCATGGACGAATGTCGAACGTTGTTTAATATTATGGGAAAGACGGGTACATTTCGATAATCAGCATCCCTATTACAAATCCCTTCGAGGTTGTGTTCTATTTGGCCTGTCGCACGTTGAGTAAGTTTTGTTTGTCTCCATTGATTTTGTCCTCCAGATATAAAGGAGCTACCTCCCTTCCCTTACATACAGTATTAAACCTGTGTCCGGCTCAGGGGTGCACAGTTGACATGTTATAAACATTGCACTTCCTTTTTTTTTTAATTTGCCTTAATTTATGACATTTATGACATGTTTAGTCTAAAGTGAAGAAAAAAAAAGAAGAAAAAAACACAGTTTGATGTTTGTTTTTTTTGCCATATACTGTTTTTGACAGTGGGTATAAGTCGCTGTGTTTACATCAAATTGCTGATTGTTGCCATCTCATATGGCTGCTGGCTTTAAATTATATTATCTGTTCATCAATATATATGAGGCTGCAGAAATTTACAAAACATTACTTTATCCTCTTATATAATATATTATGTTAGATAATGTCACATCTATCGGTTAATTTATAATGCTTAATGATATAACTATTTCAAACATTAAATATATGTATTGCAGCCAAAATGCTTATTTGATATCAGGCCAGTTTTCAAACTTTTATTTAAACGCTTACAGTAATGATCAATGTTAATAAATTATATCAGCAAAATCAGTCAACTTTAATAAGCTTTGTCAGTTTACATTTCTTACACCCAGTATATATTTGTCCGTGTTGACATTTCAGCTTTCAAATCTGTTTATGTTTAATGAAATATATCTGCTGTTGGAATTCAATGCCTTAATGGCATGACACAGATCATATTTATGTTTATCATTTAAAAAATACCGATCTTATGTTTCGTATGATTCTGCTTTCCCATATGTTTTCTTCTCAAGATGCCCCCAAAGAGAAAGGCTGCGTTAGCTAATCGGGCAATACAATCCACATCTAAGCGTAGTCGTGTCAATGATGAGCCCCTTCCGGAGCAGAGGTCCAACAGCGCTAGCTCTTCAAATGCCCCTCCAGTGTCACTTTCACCTGATGCAATTCTGAAGCTGGTCAGAGAGGCATTTCATAAAGGCCTTGAGGAAGGTAGGCATGGTACCTCTTCAGCAGATCCTGCCAATACACATGTACTACCATCGACATGCAGGGGAGATTCAGTGCATACTGACAGAGACTTTACCATGGAACAGAAAAACGTCGCTGGCTCTACACTGTCTACAACAGGATTTTCATCAGCAACACCGACCCTGGCAACCCAGACAGCAATAAGTGTGTCCATTATTTCAGGTGTTGTTATGGCCTCAGCAGTACAGGTGACCCCCTCAGAGCCAATTTATACCACTTGGTTCATTAATAAATGACAATATAAAGGAGAAAATTTGGAATGATGAGTCTGTGGACTTATCCACTTTAAACAATCAGGACCCTATGAATATGAAATGGTCATACGGAGTGGCTCTGAGGAATCACCTGTTGTGTTGGGCCCCCTGACCCTTGATCAATGGACCAATGCATTCAATACATTTATAGCGGTGTATACCCAACGGAAGTCAGGGGATTTCCCAGCCCTGTTACAGTACATATCTGTGGTTAGGAAACTTGCCTCAAAACAGGAGACTGGCAATTTTACGACAAGTCTTTTCATATGTTAAATTCCCAGAACAAATCTTTGTCATGGGGCCTGATTGAATGGGAGCTGTGGCAAGATGCTATGAAACTCCGTAACAAACCAAGCTCATCATCTCCCCATGGCCAGCTCCTAAAGGATCATGCTGGAAATTCATCCAGTGCAGACCATGTTATGGGTGCCGCTTCCCCTATAGATGTCCTAAATGTCAGGGCCCCATACTCAGTCATATTGTCATTGTGAAAAAGAAAACTCCGGGCAAATACCGTCTGATACATCATTTATGTTACCCAAAAGGTTTGTCCATCAATGATTCAATTCCAGATTCTGACTGCAGAGTTGAGTATTCCTCTATTCAAGATGCCATTTCATGTATCAAAAAACAGCAAACTAATTATTTTCTTGCAAAATGTGACATAGAGTCTGCTTTTCGCATTATACCTATTCATTCCAACGATCGCCATTTATTAGGTTTTCAATGGAGGTCCCAATTTAATTTTGAAAAATGCCTACCCATGGGTTTATCAGAAAGCTGCAAGAGTTTTGAAGAGTTCAGCACAGCAATTGAATGGGCGTTTATACATAAGTTGGGTGGCGCAGGGGTGGTTCATGTTTTAGACGATTTCTTATTCATCGAGCCTACCAGACTTAGATGTGAAAGAATTTTGTCAGATTTTCAAAACATGTGCAAGACGATTGCACTGCCTCTGGCACCGGACAAAACATTTGGCTCAGATCAGGTCTTACCATTTTTTGGCATTACTTTGGATACAATTAAGTCAGAGACCTGGTTACCCATGGACAAAGTTAGCCATTGTAAAGAGCTCACAAAAGATTTTTAAACTCGCAAAAAATTACTTTAAAAGAGGTCCAGTCTCTCATTGGTACATTACTCTGGCGGCAAATAAGGGTATGTCTTTATCCTTTTTGTTTTTCCCAGGTCATCATTCTCATCGAGCTGTCTATTTTGACGCGGGGGTCTTTTTATGGAGAGTGACATGTAGTGTGTCCTAGAATAAAGATAGAAAATGTCAGTTGCTACTAGTATAGTACATTATACACGCTTGCTTCCTTTAATTATGTGTCTGTATTTGATGTATTGTTTCTACTAAGGTCACTATGTACACGTAGCTCTCTGTTTTGATTCGGGAGTCTCTTGATGGAGAGTTACATATGATAATTTCTGGCCTTAAATCAATGAAGGACATGGTGAGGAAGGAAGCATCTATATATATATGTTGTGCTTGTAAAGGCACAAAAAATGCAACAATCATACCTGTGTACATTTTCTGTGTTGTGACAAACATTTGGCTAAAAATGATTGTGATATCTAAAGGTACATGTAGTAGTTCTATATGGACATACTACATCATATGTGCTTGTCATGTTCAGTTTGATGGCCATTTTCACAGTGCCTGGCATTCCATAATGTACTTTCTATAGGCCATTTTCAAGTTGTTACTTAATATAACATGTATATTTTTTGTTTTTCGTGTAAATAACTTATATATTTTTGTGTTTAAATTCGTGGTAAATTGGTCCATTCCTCTCGGGTGGCGCCTGGCCTCCTTTAAGGCCAGTATGGCATAGTTCTCGCTCACCTTTGCTAAAATTATGTTTTTAATTCTAAAATATATGATATATATGTTAAAAGTTTCTGTTTATAATAAACGGCTGCCCCCTTTTATCAAGGGGTATAAGATTTTACAGCCATTCACAGTGTTTGGTATTTTATATTCTACAACTTTGACAGAGCTCGAGGATTGGATTGTTTTTGATGTAGATGTAATAGGTTGATATTGTTTTATAATCTTTAACTTTAGCAGGACAAAACATAACCAAAAAACCGTACACAAAATCACGCTCTGAAAAATATAAATCGCCAATTACTAATGTTGAAGGGATTGCTTCCTTTTAATTTAAACTGTCAGATTTTTTCAAATACTAATTTTGATTTATCAGAAAAGAATGGGATTTATTCATTGAGTCGTTGTTGATAAAAAAATATCAATATTTCTGGTACGGGGATCGGGTCGGATCCGGGTACACGAATTCGAAGGGGACCGATTGCCGCTACACGAAGAACCCTTCGAATTCAGAACACATCTAGTTATCCGCCAGGGGACTATGAACTATTGATATTACAAATTCATTTATTGATATCCAAAAATCAAACTTATCTTCTTATATCCATAATTAAAATTGTAATATCAATAATTCATTTTTGGATTTCTGTAAATCATTTTCTGATATCAATAAATCATTTTGTGATATCCATAAATCGATTTATTGATATCCATAAATCGATTTATTGATATCCATAAATCGATTTATTGATATCCATAAATAGGGACTTTTTTCCACTTTGGCTTGCCATATATATGTGTGTTTTGAGAGGCTGCATAACAGTCTAGGATATAGACAGAAAAAGCCAGAAAAAACAGACAAAACGTAGACAAAAGTAGACAGGACAGCAGAAAACATTAATATTACACTTCTCACCGAAATGCATAAAATGGCTCCCAAATCTCAGAAATATAGCAGCGTCATAAAGCCCCCTAATAATGATCGATTTAAAGACAGAAAAGTTACATGCAAAATATAGAGGCGTTAGAAGAAAGAATTATTGATTTCCTTAATAGTAAAAACCTTAAAACGATTTGCTCTCTAAACCTTCGGAGTGATAATAGAAATAAGGTATGTAAAGTTTGGTATGGTAAAACAAAATTGACAACCTAATGCTAAATAAACGGAGGCAAAATAAAAAGAAAGGGTACATATTAAATAAGCTCATAAGATGACTTGATACATTTCCGTTTTAGTTCATCTGGTCAAAAAACTGGTGAGATTATGTCAAACGATTGTTGAACATCGTTCCTTGTCCAACAGGACGGAATGGATTTCGACCAGATTTCGCCAGAAAGCATCCTTGGAAGACGGGGAACATCTGTTTAATTCTGCATGAATCATTACCCTGTCCCATGGCTTGAGAGGCAGAGCCCAATAGGGGAAATAGGGGCAGGTCATTCAAGTCGGTACTAAGTGACGAAGGACTGAATGGATTTTAACAAAAGCAAACAATCTAGATATTGAGAAAATATGCAGGGAAAGGCATATTATTATTTTGACAACAAAGCGCAAAATTCACTCATGCCAGTTTCCATGGCAATCGCTTCATTATTTCCTGACCGTGCCGTATCCCAATAAACAATTCAAAAGCAATCACAGGGATTCTGCTTTTGACCCTTCGTCTGTCATATAATCAATCACGCGAGAAACATACAAGTGATTCTGACAATACAACAGGAAAGGTATATTACCAAACAGACATTGAAATAGACATCCTCTATTGTTCCTGGGAATGATGGACAGTACCATTGAAATACACACAGTACCTCATATCCATTCACGTTATAACGCTTTGAGAATTACTTTGGCATGTTTCTATTAAGACATGAGGTTTATTCAGGTCATAGGTCATCATGATCGAACAATGTCTTATATTCGAGTATATTAAGGCCTTTAGTGCGAGGAAACAAATCAAATTAATATCATTATTAGGAAAATAGGATTAGTACATTGACGGAAAATCACTCTCAACAAACATCAGATCGGCTAAAAAGCGTGTGCTATCTTGTAGTACAGAACAACAGCTTTCAGACAGTTCAAAAGAGGTATGGCGCATATTGGCCTGTTTCGACCTAACGATGACCGTTTTCAAAATCAGAAAATAAATGTTAAAAACTGAGTTTTTGAATACAAGCCATAAATCTATAACATATAAAGATTCTTATTCGCGAAAAAATTGTTTGTTCATTGCAATGGATATTTCATAAAATGACCGTAAAGTTGCATACTCTGGCTATTTGCAACTTTCGAGGGGGTTTTTCCCGCATTCATATCATTTTTTGGTATAGAGCGCATCGGAAGTCCAACTTTTACAATGTCTAATTTTATTCTATGTACCAAAGGCAACTAAAATCCTATTCTGAAAAAGTGGTCCTCCGATGCGTTGGTATAGAAAAATTGAATAAACGTAGTTGATAAAACATTTTAATTTTAGCATTAACTAAACTGACTCTAAATGATAACACATTCCTGTTAGTCCGCATAGCTCATGTGGTAGAACGATCGATTATCAACCCAATGGTTTGGAGTTCGAATCACTAAGATGTATCTTATTAATATTTTGTTATGTTTCTAAGAATGATACCTTTTACTTTTTCTTGGTCGTATTTGAAAGATATTTTCAACATTAAATGCATATTTGTTATGAAATATTTAGTATAAAGATAGAAATGTTGAGATAGAAAATTTTCACTTGGATAAAAAAAAGATTGAAATCATAACCTACTCCGTATCATTCAAAGTAAAATCTAAATGAATTGCAGAGTCGACAACAGGCATACATGGATGAGTGGTATACAATTCCTATTTAACATGTCAATTTAACTTTATTTCATATGCATGATATGCTATTGATTGACTACATAATCCGTTCACAACACACAGCGCGCCAATTGAGGGTCACGTAATATTTTACCTGTATTTTTAGCCCAGACTATCGCTGTACGTGGCCTAGGTCAGAATAAGCCGAAAACGACCATACCTCTTTTGTATATACAGTCCAAAATAGTCATGCTGTTTAACAAACTCTCTCTTGTAAGTTGTAGATCAATGCAATCCAATAAAAAAGTCTTTAAATGCAAATGATTCATTGCACGCAATGCGCACCGAGGCTGGTCCTCACGCTTCAATAAGTAGGAATGCGTTATATATGTATGGCCCATCCTAAGACGGGCAAGAACAACCTCGTCTCCGCAATTGTCTGCTTAACATGGGAACCATTCACCGATATTTCCTTTGATCGAGTGTAGTTTATTGTGTACTGATTCCATTCATTTTAGCAGTGTGATGATAAAACATTAGCTACAAACGGCTTAAAATCGGTAAAATGAAGTTTAAAATCAGTCGGTGAAAGTGATTATGTCGCTTTTGCGGGGCGATCTGCTTTTGTCATTGTCAAGTATTCCGGTATGTCCAGGAACTCAGCAAAAAATAATACGACAATTAACGGCGATATTATGCATTAAAACCACTATTTTTCAAATAGAGATATTATCCAGATGTCTATTAATAAGACAGATAGAAAGTCAGAAAAGATAATTGCTCTCGTTACATTGTTAGTTTTTATGTGTTCGAGGGCGAGACAAATATCAAGGACTTCTGCTGATAATATTGAAGCGTCTTTTGGAAGCTGGCATCACAAGGCTGCATTGGTCGTAACCATGTCTGCCGCTACCTTATTATCGTTCTTAGAAGCATCAGTGTAGAGTGATTGGAAGCCACTGTATTTTAACTGTCGATTTAAGAATGAAGAACGACAGATATGATGGTCAGTATCAGATTTAACTGTCTCGAAGATAGAGGTCAATTTTCGGTATTTTTAAAGACCATGGAGGGATTTCGATTGTTCGACAGGAATGCAAATGTATCGACATTAATTTGGGAAGTTTCTAAAAGAGAGGACACCTGTATGCCAAACGATGGAATACATAAAATCCTTCTTTAGTAAAATATAACGTTGGTTGATATATATATGGCCAATACGCAAACGCGAGAGGACAACTTCCTTTCGGCGATTTGCTCTACCTATACCACACATGCCAACTTTAGGTTAACTTTCGTGTTTTTTGTTTACCGTTTTTGATAAATATTTTTGCCAGTTCAACTTAGTTCGTACTTGTATGGCAGTAGTATGTCGTTTTGGTGTATGTTAAGTGCTGCCTTAGCGGCGTTATCGGCTCCCTCATTTCCAGTAATCTCGGCATGACTTGGTATAAAGACAAGGATACGGTCACAATCATTAACATTTTATGGATGCGAAGAATAAGAATAAAAGAATTGGTTCAGATTTGGTTTGAAGCATTCTTGGGTGAAAGGGAACCAATTTGTACAAACAGTGAGTCTGGTTCACCTGAAGGGGTGAGGTCCAGTAGGAATATATAAATCTTTCTTCTGAAAAATTGAAAGCATTTGGTCGAAATTCGGTAAGAAGCATCCTTTGATGAAGGGAAACTCATTATGTATATACAGTGGATCCTGCTCCCCTTGGGATGGAGGGATGGGACACATAGTAAATATTTGGCTAAAACTTTTTAAAAAGAACGTATCGACTGCAGCGCATGGTATTTGAGTGGCAGGTCCCAAACTGGGGAGGTATTTGTAATAATTTTGCAATATTCAATGGGTCCCATTGGCCTCTTGTGTATATTACAGTTCTGTTGCTCTAACAGTTAGGGATTATTTTTCTACATATAGTAGGCGTATTCTTAGTACCAGGAAATCAAAAGGTGACCATGCTGGTAACTGTTTATGTATTTTAGTTTTGCTATAATCAGAGACTTACAGATTGGCGACATGTTCCTAATGTTCTGGTAGACACCGGTGCAAAACTAAGACTTACTGTTGACTTGCTTCGACAGCAAATGTCCCTGGCGAGAGACGATGTTCTTCTGGTGAGTGTGTTATATCTGTGAGAATATTTGTCCAATGTGACCTTCAATGAAGGTCAAGGTCATTCATTTGAACAATCGTGATAGCCCTTCACCACAGCATGCTAAAGGTCTAATATAAGGTTTCTAGGCATCTTGGTTTTAAAGTAGAATTCGTTTAAAGAGTTTAGCTTATTTGACCTCTGTGACCATAAAAAGGCAACATCTTGATGCAAAAATGTTCGTTGGATTGCAAAGGACAAAACACTACATTGTGGGCATTTTAATTCGCGTATCAACAGTACCACTAAAATCCATTCAAAATCAGCGCAAATAAAACTCGCGCGGATTAAATTATTTTACAGTATATGTTATTCGATCCTAAACAGGATCAGTACCTTTATCTCATGTGTCTAAATTACTGCAATTGAGTTTCTGACATAAATACAGGTGATTTGAACATTAATCTATTGAAATATTACGACATCCTTACTAATTTATTAAAACTCAAATTCGTGTTTAAGGCGGGGAATCTCTGACCCTACTTTGGTATCCCACACAACATTCGGATTGGATTGACGACACATATATATTCTACGTTTTCCGTGAGGCTAAACCGGGTCATTAACATTAATGATGTATGTGTTATAAAGGAAATGTTTTGAACACAGACTATTTCCGGAACAGTTTAGTAGATTGTGTATATATATGTCATGCGCTCTAAATACGTTGGAACTACTACCTTACAGACCTACAGCATTTAGGTTAGATAGCATCATTTCGTGTCCTAGGGTCGTTATACCATTAGTATAATACACCATTATATCTCGTCTGTGATGAAAAGAGTTCGGCTAACACATAAATGAATAATGTACAACGATTGAAACAGACACTCGGCACGGACACCATTTTATATAACAGACCGACTTTGGGATATAGGATAAAAGTTAAAAGATAAAGGTAAAAAGTTATAAGACTCCAACAAATCTATATATAAAACTGGTAGAATCTTGTTTTCTTGATAATACATTTAAAATTGACTTGTCATTAGGTGAACGCAAAGTCTACGTATCCTCTTGTGATGGTAATTATATCAACAGAAAGAAAAGGTTTTAAACAAAGTTTTTACATCCTTTATTGTCAATCATTTTTGTAGTGGTCCAAGTTTTACCCTTTGGTAAAAAAGTTCTATAATAATTCTAAGTTAAGCACTTCGGGAAATAATCCGAAGCCTGGTGAGTGGGCCCTAAGGCGTTTTGGAATTAGAAACCAAATGGGTGCCTAAACTTGTTTCTCGGCCACGAAAAGGCTTTCAATTCATACTTGTCTGCAGAGAATTAGTATCTATCATGAAACTTCTAATTGAATAAGATTCCTACCAATTCCTGGTCTTTCATACGATGGAATGTAATGGCAAGGCATTTTCATAGAGTGCCGTATTTAATACAAGGAAAGTGAAAATAGGCCTACGGATGTAATCAGCCCGCGGAAGCCATCTTATTGATTTTATGCGGTTCACGTCTTATGTGTATACGGAGGGAGCAATTCGCTGTTACATACCACTAACACTGTGACATAGCTAACACGATCTGATCAGAACGAACCGTCCGAAAAAAAAATCACCTCGCTGTTGGGATTGCTACCGTTAAGAATCGGATTGTGTGTATAATAATACAATTTTAAGGAGTGAAATGTTATTCTCTTGTGACAAATCGCGCGAGTGTATGTTTCAAATTATGTGCATAACATAAGTGTTGTAAGAATGCGATGGGATGTTAAATTGACTAAAACTGTCCCTATGTAAAATAATTTAAAGGAAACGGCACATCACGCGGGAAATATCTTGCAGAAGCAGATGATTAATTTCACTTCTGATAAAACATATATAAGCAGACATACTTCTCAAATTAAGTGAGGGTCGGAATACATTTAATTTGCTATTATGGAGAATGGAATTGTTCCTTCTTTCAAAGAAATTTCTACTGGGTTCTAGACACAGAACAGAACGCAATATTCAAGGACGGTCGTTAACATCGCTTTAGAAACTCAATTTCCGGTTGTAACAAAAAGGCTATGACAAATATGACACGTATCATTTTCATTTAAACGTGGACCAGAGAATGTCACGTGAGCAACACGTTTAATTCCAAGCACGGCATTTAACGTTATTGTGAAGAAGGCATCTAATGGTCTCAAATGTAATTTTATAAAAGTTCAGGTAGCCACACTTGTCAGTTCTCAAAATATCAATATTCATTTTGCAGTGTGTGAACCGTTATTTAAACTTTGTCGAGCTGAGTAATACTAAGGGATAAAACCATCGTTGACAGATCTTTGCACCTCGAACATATCTTAATGCTTTGAAATAGAAACAAGTTACTATTGCAGCGGATATCGCATGATTCGCAACCTTTTGATTTTTCATTTTCCTCTCCAAAACAGTACGGTGTATACATTTGTATATATCAACGGACTGGCGTCATTAATACTGTGAACGATACTTAAAAGGGAAACATAATGTTTTCGACGATGACGAATCCATTGACATCCTTTGTTGACAATAACCAAGAGACGGTCTCTATATCCTATCTACCGAATACTACACTATTGATGAATACGTCACTTCCGGAAGGATTGCAAACCGGAAGTAATATGACAAATTCCGGATTTAATTTCTACTGGCAGGTAAGTGTTCATTTTCATTTTTTTATCATTCATCTCGTTTTTGTTTCAGTATATGGTAATGGATAACACAAGAATACATTTTTGATAGAAATGCATTTCATTCAAAAATATTTTCTTACAGGAATTAGTTCGAAAATTCTTTTGTATTCATTTTTCACATTTGAAAAGACCAAATGTGAGCCAGTTCGATATAATTATCGTTTCAACATGTTACATTATTCCAGAAATATATATGAAAAATATTTGGTATTGTCAACAACTATGGTCATTCAAGGATGGCCTCCCATGTATACGAAATGCATGCGTGTGAGGGTGTGTGTGTATGTGTGCTCTTGGATCCTGATGTGTCTGTGTGTTTGTCTCCCTGTAATAGCAACTAGGAAAAAATGTTCTAACTACTTATTTTTAACGAAACATCTACAACTCCCAAATGAAAAATGTATGACAATGAAAGGGTATACTGAATATTGATGTTCACCAGAATTTTAAATGATTTTATTCACGGACTTGAAAATTGTGAACAAAAAACTGGCATTAATGACGCATTAAGTTTTTGACACAGCGGCTAAAAAGTGAAAGAAAAATCACAACAGTCTATATAGTTGTATCTTATTGTGTGTGTTGTCCTGTGGGCCTAACAGGTAGTGTTGATTTCCTACTATTAGTTTCATTACCGCCTACAACACTCCACCTCTTGCTAGGTTTGGGCGACTTTAGTGAGTTTCCTATCTGCGTTACTATTCTGAGCCTGACCTTCTATTTTATCTATCCGTGTCGTATCAACGCTGAAATGGTAAATATGGCCTAGAGATTGCAGATCACATTCAAGAAACCAATATAGATGTATACTAATTGTCATTTCATTGTCCTTATCAATAATTGACCCATACCAGCCCTTAGGCCACCAGTTGACCGAACTGACCTATGAAGAACAGGGCATGGGATGCATATATTTACATATATATAGAGCAACAGCCGGGGGTTTAATTCCACTGTGGGATATACGGCAAATAAGGCACATATAAATCTAACAACTCGTTCATATTTAATAACACAACCTCATATTAGGTAAGCGAACAAATAGTTCTATATAAGGCACCACACTATACGAACGTTATCAGATGGCTTGTCATACTCTCAAGGAGTCCAACCTGAGTAAATATATTATATATATCAACATTCGTGACTGCTTGTAAAACAAAGGGCCGCGGTGACCGAGTGGTTAAGGTGTCCTGACACTATATCACTAGCCTTCCACCTCTGGGTTGCGAGTTCGAAACCTACGTGGGGCAGTTGCTAGGTACTGACCGTAGGCCGGTGGTTTTTTCTCCGGGTACTCCGGCTTTCCTCCACCTCCAGAACCGGGCACGTCATTAAATGACCCTGGCTGTTAAAAGGACGTTAAACAATATAAACTAAATCAATTGTAAAACAATAGCGATAACGGACATTATAACGAAGCTGTGTTTCTAACTCAAAATCGATAAAACGCGGAGAAAATATAAAAAAGTATAGATTTGCATGGAAACCATTGAAAAAGTACCGGATTAATCAGACCACGTGGTCCGGAGTGTTAGCGTCTTTTGTTTCATCGGCGGTACCTGTCAAACAAATCTAGGTCATGAGGACACCGGCCATACAAATCTAGGTCACGAGGACACCCGCCAAACAAATCTAGGTCATGACGACACCCGCCAAATAAATCTAGGTCACGAGGATACCCGCCAAACAAATCTAGGTCACGACGACACCCGCCATACAAATCTAGGTCGCGACGACACTCGCCATATAAATCTAGGTCACGACGACACCCGCCATACAAATATAGGTCACGACGACACATTTTCAAAATTAGAAAACCAGGCCCCGAGGACAGGAGAGGGCATTGGAAGTGTGTATTAGTAAATACAAGCAGAACGGCAGTTTAATCAATACACTAAACTGTCGCAATGTATGGCTCATTCACAAAATGACGTTAGATTTCGGTGTCTGATTATTTCGCACAGAACTTTGTTGCCTGCCAAGATGGGCGTCATTTGAATACTGATGTTTATAGACAATATATCTAACTGTATCGTAAGGCATGTTCATGTAGAGAGCACATTATGTTAAAGTTTTCAGTCAATATATTAATGATTATATAAACAGTTTAGATATGATTCCTTGTTGACTTAGCTTTAACAAATTACAATTAAGCTCTATGATACGCGTGATGATTTAGATTTCACAATTTAAAATTTACCATTTCAAGACATGGCTGTTTCCATACGGTGCTAGGCAATGTCCCAGTTGAGATTCGATATTGAAAGACTTGTTCCCTTTACCCAGTATTTCTGTGACTGATGTCGACTTCAGGCAGATAATAAACAAAGCTGCAAATTGATGAAAGCTATTGGGGGACATCATGAATTTATTTGGAAATATATTTTCTAATGCGATATGAATTCGAGACGTGTTCGATACATTCTGATGTGTCTCGTGGGTCCGTTGTCACCAACCTAGTTCTCATTATGAAAAAATATGGCTTAACGCGACTTTATAAGGCGGATGTCGTCGATGATACAAAAGACCCTTCCTTACCTTTCAGAACACCTTAGATTTGTTCTCCCTGTACCTTTCTAGGGTTTCCATGCAAATTTATACTTTATGTTAGTACTAAAGTATTTATGTTATCTGTTGTGGTTTTGTTCCCACTTCTTGGTGATTAATGTCGACGATTCCTGTTATAAATACATGTATATGTAAAACAGTTTTATGTTTTTTTCTGAAGCAATTTAACAAACAGCACACATCGTTGGATAAAACAGCTTTGCGATTTTTCTGAAACAATTTAACAAACAGCACACATCGTTGGATAAACAGCTTTGTGATTTTTCTGAAAAAATTTAACAAACAGCACAAATCGTTGGATAAAACAGCTTTGCGATTTTTCTGAAACAATTTAAGAAATAACAAACATCGCAGGATAAAGCAGCTTAGTGAAGTCTCCTCTTATCGTTTGTGACAGCAATATTATTCCCGATTCTACTTCGTCAGGTTGAGTGTTACTGCTAATTGATAAATTAAGAATTAATGAAGTGTTTAATTCTTTTCCATAATAGATCACGTGTAAATATATTTGCTTGACTTCATTAATTATCTATATAGTCATGGGTAGGGACGGAGTAATTAGATGCTTAGAGACGTTTCAGGAGATATTCAAATTATTCTTTTTATTCTGCAACCGGCATAGGCAGATTTTCGGAATCAAAGATGTACACCAGCTGAACTTGATTTCATCTTAAAACAATGTCGGGCTAAATCAGAATTTGCCATCCTTCAATTACAGACGCTACACCGCCTACAGCGCTGTTTATCACAAAAAGAAATACAAATTTATCTAATAATTAAATCAAGTAATTTCAAAACCAAATCCTCGAGATTCAAATAATTAAACGTTTAAAAGATAAAAATAGAAGCTGCGCACGTAGAAGGTTGCTAAAGCGTAAAGTATGTGAAAGATTTGGTAATGTATGGAAATATATACTGTAGCAGTCTGTTTTTTTCCAATAGATACTTATTTATCAAAGGCGCATCATCTGTGTTAGCGTTGTATTAATTGTTGGCAGATATATAAGTTTTTTTGTCAAAATATAAATGATTTCTGGAAAACTATAAGTAATTTCTGGTAAATATGTAAGTATTTTCTTGCAAAATGTGAAGTATTTTCTTGCAAAAAATTGAAGTATTTGCTATGAAATACTGAATGGGTTACACACTACATTGTTTTTCAGGGAAAGTATACAAATACATTTTCACATTTTCATTTCATTTCTTCAAGGCTGCTGAACACCAATTTTATAATTATGGTCCGAAAGGCACAGGATCTGGCAAGAGTAGTCTCGAAATCATATGGAACCGATCTAGCATTGAAGGTGACCAGTTTATCGCTTTATTCATCCAAATTGATTGCAGCGATCATCTTAAAGAAAACAATCCAACCTACTTGCGCGTTTCTTCAATACAAAGGTTGCGGTTGATGATCAGTGAAAACTGAAAAGTCACTAATGATACCTCCGTGGTACGTTCTCAAACTCTCGCTGAGCGCCTTTCTCTGTACGGAAGGCTATAGGACAATAGGCTGATTGAACTTCTTATACGGCAAGGAATGGTTCCATCTTAATGATTGATATTTTTCTTTAAATTAATTGATATATTAATTGGAACATGTTCTAAACTCCATAATAATGATTTAGATTTTTTTCTTAATGAGAAAAGCTTTTCATTATATTGACTCTAATACCGAAGGACAATGTGATACCGAACTGATAATGGGTACTGGGTGTGATATGAGATACATTAGTAGCAAATTTATACGAAAAATAACCAATAAAAAAAAACAACAAAAAAACAACAAACAACAACAAAAAAACAAAACAAAAAACTACTCTACAGCTTGTTTGGGTACGCCCATTAAAGTATAATATATTATTATGGACGCCAAGACACCAGGTGGTAGTGAAAGCGAAAGCGAAAGACCCCACTTTTCGGGCACAGCGGCATTTTATGTCACCATTGTGTTAACAGAGAACAACACCAAACCATGTTATATTTCCAGCATTTTTTTATGTTAAAGATTTCTTTTGAAGTGTCCATTGTATCGTCACGAATACGTCCAGTGTCGAGTTACACGGTGTACAACAAGATGTTTACTGTCGCCTGAAAGTGTAATATTACCAGTCTTAAGAAATAGAAGCCATACGCAAAGAAGATCTATGTTCTGCTGGCGACAAAGAAAATACACAAATTCCCTAACGTTGAAGGTGTTGATATAACTACGTCGCCTTAATCGAGAGCACTTGAGCCCAGCATCCCTATTAATGCACATACTACACTACATCACTATCCCTTTTACTACCTTTCATGACGGCTCCTGTTAAGATGTGCTGGCAAAGGTGCTCATTACCTTGTGCCAATATTGTCATGATCCTCGTTATCCCTTTTCCCTGACTGTAAGTAGACTTTTCAAAGAGTTCAAAAGATGAATAACTTGAAGGGACACCTGACCTGGTTATCATTGTACGTTTGTAAGTATCTGCAGTAAATCAATAATTGGTGCATATCTCTTGTGATCTGATTTCAAATTACCTGCATTTGGAGTTTTTCCTTTTATTGGTACGCAATTGCCCAATTGCTTGACATCAAGCCAGGTTTTGATTTGAATATCATTCGCACTAGATAAGCTCCTATAAAGACATTAACAGAATTACTTATCAATCTCAACGAAGACAATATATAATTCTACAGAGGAATATGGATGCATACTCCTGATTGGTACCACGGCATCATTATTATCCGCTCAAAACCACTTCGTAACTCGCTTGTGTTAAAAAGACATCAGCAACATTTAGATGGAATACAAAGTGAGGCCGCCTAAGCTGAATGACATCACCATAAGAATATATTTTATTGTTTTAGGCTCCATCGGCAATTTTAGTTATTGATATTTCTAGTTTATAAGATTTTTAGGAGATGACGTTGAGATGCGTGAAGAAGTCCTTACAATTAGACTCCGCTTATTTATGATATCTACTTCAAGCGTGTCACCAAGAGAGGAACATAAGTACATAATTAAAGCCCTGATACATTAAGAACATAAGCTTTGTGATGGAGGCAAATTTCCATTTTGGTTTCTCATTTATTCCCCAATGAATTGATATTTTGATGAACACAAGTAATCGTGTTTTCTAATACATTAAAACCTTATACACTTTTTGACTCGATTTCTTCAGAAGCAAATATTAACAAGACAATAGGGGGAATCGCAGTCCCATAATCGGATTAGAAATTACAGCGTGTATGCCGAAAATGCGAAGATGATAAATTCGTTATAACTAAGAAGAACCCATACGCCAAAGATGTTTTCCTTGATATACAGGTCAAATGTCAAAACTGACTTACTTTTGATACATATAAACCACCACACCAAGATGAATCCATGTTCCATGTATGAATTTTTACCGATAAGTAGTGTAGGAGATAATGTCCGGACATTCTTTGATTCTTTGATACACGTAAAAGGTCAAATGACAAAATATAGGTAAACTTATTCTACTTTTTAATACATGACACTGTGTGAACCGTCACATTAAGAAGAGTTCTTCGTAACCACTGACTGGAATCAAAGCCATGGTAAATAGGGGAAACATAGCAAACGCTTTGGAATCATTTTGTTGTAAGAATGTCAGGATCCAGTTAATATTTTATTGAAAGCATCCATCGATGAAAGGGAACCAGTTTTGTATGTAAAGGTTAAGCTGTGGCCGCCTAAAGGGTGGAATAAAAATGGGGAAATTTTTTTTTCTTTCTTTTTAGTTGTTTTATTTGCTAAATGTGCTATGGCAATTGCGTTTATGTGTGATAGAATTTTTGTTCAATTTTTGTCAGTAGTGTATGAAGGGAAATTAATTTTGAATAAATCGGTAAGTATGTCTGGCTCCTTATTGGTTGGTGTGAACCTGGATATGATATATTACCGGGGAGGAAGTCAAAACTGGTTATAAATGTCGAGTACTTTTTTCAACTTAATTTGCTAAAAGCTGCTTTAATCATTTTTGGAACCAGAACACTAAATATTAGTTAAATTGAAGTGCTGACTGCAAGGCACGGTACTGATTGGTAGCTCCCGAACACAGGAAAATGTTGGTATTGTAACATGAGTATTTTGTCAAAATCTCTCAAAATACCCTGGTGATCGACACAGGTCCTATGGACCTCTTGTTAGATTATGTATCATCATAAGCTTGCAAGAGGTAGACAAAATATTTTCCGAGTACTTAAGGGGTATGATGGCTACATTTCAGGCTAAATTGTATAACTTGTACTTATACAAGGTGACGTAACAAGTCTAGAGATTCAACACAATAATGACTACATATCCGAGGCACCTTCACAGTTTTTAAGCGATTAGCTGAAACACGTGCACTGTTAAAATGGTATGCTAGTCAAGTGAATCTTACTCAAAGACGGAACAAGGCGCCACAAACACTTGTAGCGCCTGGTTTGAGAGTGTTTTATAATAAACATGCGTCGTGAAGCATGCGTATTTACGACATAATCGATTTGTCGTTAAATCCATGATGATCTCAATTTAAGCATAACTTCATATCACGTTTCAAAAAATTAAAATTCTAATAAGAAATTTGAAATCAAATAATGATGATTAGATAATTAACGCGAAGCTTGTACATTATCAATTTCGAATTAGCTGCAAATTCGGATATAAACATGACGTCAAAACCCCTTTGCAATGAGTGCAAACAATTGGTAAACTGAAATGGTCACAGGAAAAATAAGGGAAAAAACAATAAAAGAAACTTGAATGAGACCATACCTGGATTTTACCTCGACTTAAATACTAACACTGTCGATGAAACCGGAACATCTTTGATATTTTTCCCTCCTCGGTACATGCTTTCTGTTATGACGTTTTACATATACCAGCCCTTCTCGTACCTTATATATTAAAATTGTACGATCCATGTACTGAACATGACAAAAGCGTCAATATATGTACTTATATTTTTATCGAATCATGAAAGGACGCTTACTGTTTCGAAACACCTGGTCTTATTTGTCTAGCAATTTGTCAAGAGTCTCCAAGCAAATCTATATTTTTGTTCCCGTTACGCCGTCGTTTTATTGATCAAAGTTAGAATTATTTTTTCATTGTCACTTTTCTGTCGATTTGTGTATTTCGATAGTCTCTGTCACAAGCAGTTGTTAGCTAATTAAAACTATCTGAAGTATTGACAAAGAAGACACGGTCGTTTCCTTGTCAGGATCCATGCTTGTCTCTTTACTTTCATGCCATATCTGCCCTCTGATATATTGCTGTATCAGTAGGCTTCTGTTAAAGTGTACATTTTTGAAAGTAACAAATTGTCAATTAAATATGTCTACTGTAGCTCTACACTACACGCACTGTGTGGTCCTCACTTTAAAGAAACGTGTTTAAGATACATGTACATGTATAATGTTTGTTTCCATCAAAACAGAAATATACATTTATGTTAGTGATATATTATGGCATATAATATTATGACCTTATCGATAAGAAACAATTAGCGTAATTAATGTCCTTAAATAAAATTAAGTATCATTATCCAGTGGTAAATATTTGATGAAGTTGTTCCCAAATATTTTTTGCATGCCTTCATTTGTGCCAAACCAAAAATACTTGATTCCGAAGAGGCGGCAAAAATTAGGATCGGACTCTTTTTCTCCTCTTTCTGGACTTGTTGAACGTTCGCCCCTGCTTTTTCAGTGAAATTGCACTATAGAACAGCACTTATCTTGACCGTTCATAGTGTCCAAAATAAATATATAGTAACCCCTTAAAGCAATTACAGTAGTAGCTCATGTTCTATAAGTCATTATTGAAGTGTCGTTGATAAAGTAGTTACAGTTTTGGTACTAACTTATTTACCATCGCTCAAGCTGTTACGGGATTAAATGAAGACATCCATGTAAAGATAGGATAAGATCAAGAATAACGATGGAAGTGGAAATGATATCCGCAGTGGATCAATTGTGATATCTTTTCAGTGTCTCCTTCCCCTTAATACAAGACGCCAAGGCAGATCCATATTTGTGAAGACAGCTGTCATCTCTACGATCAAATTTTAGTTTAACATAGCTGGCCATATTCTTAGACTCGAAATGAAGTTAAAAAGTTATAATGTTGATTTTTTTTTTGAGTAAAATCTTTTTATTCAGACAAAACATTGCATATTATGTCTTTAAATATAATTGATAAAGTACTCATTTAGGTAATCCTCTCTCTCTCTCTCTCTCTCTCTCTCTCTCTCTCTCTCTCTCTCTCTCTCTCTCTCTCTCTCACCGCATAATTGTTTGGACCAGTAAATATACAAATAAAGTAATAATAAATAAATAATTCAACAACTCTTTCAATAAAAGAGTTTTACAAAAAATTATAATGATAATCAAGTGAAGAAAATAAATGCGTAAATATATTGGTGGAATATTAATATTAATCCGGAATCCGAACATGTGTTTTGGTCTGAATTAGTTATAATGTTGATCTAATTGTCATCGTAGTTAACAAAGCTGCCCCTTTAAAGTTGTTTCCTACTTTTAATAAATGTTCTTCACTAAACTAAAGCTGCTAATAATCGCGATTAGTTTCCATTAAGCAAATTGTAATTAGTGCAGGGTTAATTGGCGATAACATTAACTTACAATGACGTGTTGTTTAAAACAACCAAACCGCTGAGGTGACATTTGTAAAGTCTGTCCCACTTTATATATGTACTGGTTCGCCCGTTGTCAGTTTAATGTGATCGGATGGGGTGCCTGCTCGGCGTTTTCGACAATGCATCATAATGGTTTGATCTTTGTTGTCCTACGCCTCGTCGGCATTTGGAGTCATTAAGGCTAAAATGACACTATCCCTCTTGTAAAGCACCGACAGTTATTCCAACGCCGGACTGTTGTTAGACATCTCCCAGGCTAAAGTCAAATATGGGACAAAGGGAGAGGGAAGTGACATCTATGTCGTGGTTTTCGCATTTCCGAATGTCTTATGAAATCATGAATAGCCATATGGTACGTCGGAAATACCGATCTTTAACACTAAAGCCTATGTTTGTATATAGATAGCATCAATTAAAACCTCTCTTTGTTCATGTTTATAGATATAAAGATTTTTCAAGTTAAACTTCCAAATTCCCTATTGGTTTATTTTCAATTCAATTTCCGTCAAATCTGTGCAGATACGTCAAAACTTCATAAGTAAAATATGTCATGAACCACACGTGAACCGACCCTGCACGCTCCAAGTTCCTTCCCCGGACAATAAACAGAAATGCATCGGCTTATCTATTACAAATATTAAGAGGTTTCATGGCCAATTCATGATGGCATTTCACGTTTATCCCATCTAAGTTTGCCTAAAAGACTCGCGTTGACTCTGCAAGTCGTAGATGATGTTGTTATTTTAACAAATCCTTTTCTTTGCCTTCTTGGTCGCCACCAGTGCGTCTGACCGGCTTTGGGCTTCTGAGGTATGACTTTGATCGCCAGTCCGTCATTCCTCAAAACAAACCAGTTTGCGCATGTGTTCATGACATATTTTCCGGGGCTTATTTTCAGTTGAGCACCACATTAGAAATCCTCTTTAATCAGTGGATTGTTTCCCGGTTTTAATTGCAATTATGAGGACCAAAAAATTCTCACATTTTTTCATAATAAGGGTACAAATTCGATCATGGTATGAAATGACCAATTCGTCTACTAATATTAAAAAAACAATAACATATAAGAACATGTAATTAACACTGAATGTTAAAACAGTAAACAAAGTTAACATACATTAATGTATACAAGCAGACCGCAAGTATTGACCACCACGCCAACATCCGCCTCATCATTCACCAGTCTGGCGACAGTTCGACATGTCTGTAGGTCTGGTGTTGTCGCAGACTATTAGAATGGACGCGAGTCGGATTCTATACGGAATATCGGCAGCAGGAACATTGCGTCAGATTCCAAAGATAAGATTTATCTGAAATGCTGGGTATCATTGCACAAATTTCTCTGACACAACTTGAATCACTGGCTTGTACCTGTATGTGGGGTTTTGATTATTTAATTGTTTTTGTCAAAGTGATGACCCTGTCGTCCAATAAGAATGTGTTTGATAAGGACTGTTTAAGTGTTATAACTATCCAGTTGGTATTCTTAATTAACGTTTGTGAGAAAACAACAAACAAAAACTTGCCACCCTTCACCCAAGTATGCCTCTTTCATTCTTATAGGATTTAAAAGAGTTTTCTATAGTTCCCCTATTGAACCCTGTCGCAAAGGCCCCTGACGTCATAGGCACGCATATTGGTTCCTCTTAAGCAAAGGATATTTCAGACCAAACTTGAAAAAACCCAACAAGTCCTTTATAAATAGTAGCAATTTTAATGATTTGATTCTATTTCCCTATTACTTGAAATCTAAAATTTGCTTCACTTCCCCCAAGAATTCCTCCCACCAAATCAAGTCAAAACTCATTATGTTGTTCATGACAAGTATCTGTTTAATGGAAACATCACCATTGGGCTCCATCTCCATTTCGCAGACTTGTTCCCCTTCCTCCTAGTATACTTCTGACCAAATGTGGTCAAAATATATTATTCATGAATAACAAGTAACAATTTAAAGGACTTACTTTTAAAAGGACCCCTATTTCCCCTATCGGGCCTTGCCCTTCAGCCCCAGCGGGGCAAGAATCACCAAACATGCAAAGATGTTTATGGCCAAATTTGGTCAAAACGAATCCAGTCCCTTATGACTAGTAGCGATTTAAATGAAAAGTTGACGGACGACGGACATCGAATTATGACATACGAGTAAGCTCAATGTTCCTTGGACTACATGTAGGTGAGCTATAAACCAATCACTTTCAAGATTGCAAGCGAGCTTGATTTTTTGCTTTTCATCGAGAAATGAAAAATAAGACGAATAGGAAAGCAGCATTATGCGTACATAGAGCGATTAGTTAATTATATGATCAATCTGATGTAGACCTGTTGCATTGTTGACATGATGTCATTGTATTGTGTAAGTGGCGTCACTCAATTGCTATGAAAACGAAACCTCCGGCTCAAACCGTAGAAAAGGAAGTACCACAGTGTTGAGTTGATACGCCTGTCCAGACAGATGGCGTCTATTACAAACTAACAGAAAACTGGACTTCCTATTCGATATTCTCGGAAACCATTACCTCGACAGTCTCTAATGATGAGTTATTGCAACCTCTGGTCATTAATGGATCCGGAGAAGTTGAGGCCATCAATACAAGCTTTCCATCTGTGGCCAGTTATACCCCGGTAATATGTATAAATGGTATCTTGAATCAGTTGTACCTAGAATGATATAAATTAATGACATTTCGAATGACCTATATTTGAACTGTACTTAGATACCCAAGAGGTTTTGGATTACGAATGGCCCGAAACACTTGTCAGGGTTGACACTAACTTCATCACGTTGAAAGACCACTGGGATACCGGGTTTTCAAATGTGGCACCCGACCTGACTTATGCATACAGTCAAAGGTGCAATCCCTCCAGGGGTATCTGGGGGCATGTCCGTCCAAACCCCAACCCCAAGTTTGAGGAAATAACTTGAATTCTACATTTAGATGAATTTCTTGTGTTTAATCCAGTAGGATTAAGATTTCATGTACTAGATACGTAGTTCATGCATTCAATGAATTTCTCATTAAAAGTAATTATTGTAAAGTAAAAAAAAAGCGTGAACTGAACAAAATAAACATTTGGATCGAGCCCATTAATGAGACCATTTTTTCCCCGAATGAGAATAAAAAGGGCATCGTTTAATTATGACATTGCTGATTAAGATAAATCAAACAAATAAATAACACTTGGTGTTCTGAAAGATGTTTGATGTTAATGATGCACTCAACTCAATGCTACATTTCTGCGAATGAATTCTTTATGTGTATATACGAAATGAAACTTCACAAATTAGGTAGCAAGAGTCATCAAGACTGAGTATGGTTAAAACTAGCTTTAGTGGTTAGTATTGTTTAACGTACTACACGTATCGGCAGTTAAGGTTATTTAAGCACGACCTCCCCAGTATGCAAGATACACGCGTGTGGTGTAGGTATTTGGAGGGTGCGGTCAGTGCAGAACTGATGCCGACGTTATAGTGCTACCTCACTGAAGTACACTGCCAGATACACCCAGCAGGACACCCCATCCGGTCACATTACACTATCAACGAATTTAGTCGGCTCCACTACGAAGTAACGATTCTGACGCCCTACCTTCTTGGTTGTTAGTTATCTGACTTCTAATTACAACTATGTTTAAAGCATGACGTAAGATATCATGTAAGATTAGTTTTATCAATGATTCTAGCGGGTAAATATGTTTTACTCTAAATCAATGTCTATATTTAGACCGGACTATTATCAGGAAAGCACCAATTGATTTGCTAACGTCATATTTTTTCTTGTGACGTGAAGTAACGTTAACTCACACATATCGTCTTCAGCCTTCTAATAACAGGTGACGATCCCACCATATGTAAATCATCCGGAAAACATAAAACTTGTTTCGACTTGTTTCAAATTTCCTGTATTCGGGAAACATCCGGCCGAGGACTACGAGTCCGTGTAAATAGGCTCGTTAATAGGGCTTTGAGGCGAAGAAAAACTATTGTTGTAAAGTATTGACATAAAAATCTATATTTCCAATCAGTCACCTTCCCTAATGGCTGCGTTACCTACTTTCATATGCACATATAATATTATTGTGAAGTCAACTGCTAAATCTAGGCTCCCAAAAGTCTGTTTATTTTTATATGTCACAGTTCGTTGGCGTGATCCGTCCGTAAACAATCCTTGTTATCAGTATTGCTAGAGAGGAACTTGATATTTCTCAAACATCACATGAAGGTTCCGTTTGTATCTAAGCGTGCCAAATTCTGAACTTGATCATATAAACAAAATGGCCGACAATCAGCCATGTTGAATTTTGTCTGTTGAAATTTGTTATCTCTTTTTCTCAGACAGTTCTTACATCTTTCTTGGATTTCATATGAAGATTTCCCATATCGCCCTTAAACACATTCGAGTCAACGATGTTCCTGGATCAATTATCTTTTCTGACTCTCCATGACCTCTTTTTGCTACATAATCCCGCTTTAGTAGTAAAGTCATATTTATCTGATTTCCTGGGCATTAAGGAATCCCTGCTGATAAAAGAGTAGATGATCGGGCCGTAGAGGCGACATTATGATTTCCATTGACTGATTTTGAACCTATTTCTAATATTTTAAAATCATTTTATCAAGATGTTTGATATTTCAAAGCGACTAAGTTATTGAAGTCAGTATGAGTAACTATCGATGGATAGTCTATTGGTATTGAAATACTCCGGGGCCGCGGTGGCCGAGTGGTTAAGGTGTCCCGACACTTTATCACTAGCCCTCCACCACTGGGTTGCGAGTTCGAAACCAACGTGGGGCAGTTGCCAGGTACTGACCGTAGGCCGGTGGTTTTTCTCCGGTTAATCCGGCTTTCCTCCACCTCCAAGACCTGGCCGTCCTTAAATGACCCTGGCTGTTAATAGGACGTTAAACAAAAACAAACCAAACCAATATTGAAATACTATTGGCACGTGGTCTCAACGACATGGAAAACTTGTGCGCGATACCTGTTGTATACTCATTTTACAATAAAAATATGTTTAAACTAAAACGTGGTATCCCTGGCACAGACTATCGCTGAGACGTGGACGTCCTTGCCCGTCTTAGGAGTGACAATGCATGTATAACGCATTCCTACTTATTAAACCGCGAGGACCATGATCGTCGCGTGTAACGAGCCATTTACCGTTAGACACATCTTACTGGATTGCACTGATCTAGAGCCTATCAAGGACAGCATTAGCAGCAGAATAGCATGTCTTAAACTTCCAAACTGTTAACATAAGCACATTTTTAAACTTTATATAAGCTGTCAGTCTGTATCATAAAATCTGATTAACCATAGCGTCAAATTTTAATAAAAAAAATGTAATTGTTATTCTAAACTATATACCCGAGTGTACCAAGCTATTTTTAAATATTTTGTTTCCTATATATGATATAAAGGAGGTGCTGCATGGCCGCCTACGATGCATTTTAATTTAGTTTTATTGCAAATTAATGTCCTGGCGTGTTTCCCCTGTGGAGGAAATACACCTTATGACAGTTGATACAGAGAAAGTATATTTTTGAGCATTATTTCATAAGATCCCGTTGGAAATAATTCAAATGTGGTTAGAATGATCAACATGAAATGTCAGTTTGATGATATGCACATATCGGCCGTGACTAACCCCTGGAGCCCGAGGGGCGGGGCACAACGGGTACAAATTGATTACAATTCGAAAGAATCTTCTGAAGATTCTGAAGATAAAGATCCATATCTTTATATATACTTATGCTAAGTATCAAATTCTCATCATACAAGTAGATGATAGGGCCTTCAAGTATTTAACCAGCATTTTTATTGAGCTCCAGACCCTGGGTCTCGCGTTTTCCTCCAGGAATCTCGGGAAGAGATAAAATTAATCATATTTTTTATAGGAAATATATATATTATATCTATGTTCAGTTGAAAATGTTTAAACTTAGATGAAATTATTAGAGCAATATGCTAGTTTGATGATATGGACGTTTTGACCAGGACTCGTTCCCCGGGGGCGGAGGGGAACAAGTCACATTGGTTGAAATTTCAAAATCTTTTTCTTCAGATCCAGGCATCACCCAGTTAATATTAGTTTATAGAAGAATATCATTGCTACATTTAGTATGAGTATGGCTACAACAAAATATACTCTTATGTCTTTGCGGTTGTTTTTACCCCGCCGTCGGCATCGTCCATGTACAGCTAAGTTAACGTGTTTTTTTTAATAAAAAAGTGCTTTATCAATACTGATGAGGATACAGCTTACGTGCTTAACATTGGTGTTTCTTTCCAGAAGACCTGGATCTGCTGACCTTGACCGTAACCCTTGACATGCTTTAATTTTTTTAACCTTGACCAATGTATCTTAACCTTACAAGGTAGCGCTTTCATATATCGTTATTGTTCGGGGACTTTTTCATTTATCTTTGACCTACTTTGAAAATAGTAACTCTGAATTTCAGCCCATTCAGCGAGCTATGTTGTCTCCTGACAACTCTTGTTTAACCATATTTTGTATTTCCAGCAAAATTGCAAACGTCGATGTAAGTTTTATGAACGATATCATAAGGCCCTTAGGCCTCTTGTTTGAAATATTTCTATTCTTGATGACCATTCAACTAAATCGACAAGCTATCAAATGACATTTGATCGACGGTGTATCCCCTTATCCAACATCCAACTTAAGAAATATTTATGTTGCGTGTTGAGTAGCTATATCTTGTGTGAAAGGTTTAAAATTCGTTTCCGGATCGATCAATAGATGAACTCGATTGGTGATAGTGTCAATAGAGCATACAAGACAACTTTTACATGAAGATGTCGATAATTAGAGTATATACTGATCGACATTTAGGGAAAATCAGAGCGAATTGGTAAACTTATTTTCACGATTCAATATGTGGTTTTTAAGACTTGTGATTTAAAGGATAAAACAGAACTCATCAACTTGGATCCGAATTGATTTTTGTCGTCATCGTCCTCAAGTGTGTCGTTATCGTGATCTAGTGTGTCGTCATCGCATCTAATGTGGCGTTATCACCATCAAGTGTGTCGTCATCATCATCTAGTGTGTCGTCATCGCATCTAATGTGGCGTTATCACCATCAAGTGTGTCGTTATCGTGATCTAGTGTGTCGTCATCGCATCTAATGTGGCGTTATCACCATCAAGTGTGTCGTCATCGTCATCTAGTATGTCGTCACCGTCATCTAGTGTGTCGCTATCGTCAGTTAGTGTGTCGTCATCGTCATCTAGTAAATCGTCATCAAGTGTGTGGTCATCTCATCTAGTGTGTGGTCATCGTCGTCGTCATCTAGTGTGTCTTTATTGTCATCTAGAGTATGACAAGATGAATGTTCCGAATGTTCCAAACATACAATGCTTAATCTAACAAAACCATCATATCTACTTCTTCAAGCCTCACGGAACTCATGGATCGTCTAACACGTTCAAATGGTCATGGAATGTAGATTCTTCGGCTATGCTAATTGCTGACAGATCACAGACACTGGGGGAATTCCTTTTTACGGAAGTAAATGTTGCTTGAACCTTAATAATGATAGTAACATATACACACATATATATATACATGTTTATCAATAAATAAAATACTGAAGATGAGTCGTTGATTGAGTATTTTTTAACATCCTTTTAATAACTAAGATAATTTAAGGACGACCTCCACTACAAGGCGAGACACGTGCGTGGGGTTAGTTTCCATTTAGTGGCTTAACGTCCTTGTAACAGCCAGGGTTTTATGAGGACAGGTGTCAGGGAGATATATAGAAAACAAAGCACTGAAAGACGAATAAGGAAGAAGACAGGAAGGAAAAATTTAAGATCCCAGTGTTGCGTTGGGAGCAGAAGATCTATTTTGGTTGGTTTGCTTTATTTTGTTTAGCGTCCTATTAACAGCCAGGGTCGTTTAAGGACGTGCCAGGTTTTGGAGGTGGAGGAAAGCCAGAGTACCAGGTGAAAAACCGCCGACCTACGGTCAGTGCATGTAACTGTCCCACGTAGGTTTCGAACTCGCCATTCAGAGGTGGAGGGCTAGTGATAAAGTGTCGGAACACCTCAAACATTCGGCCACTGCGGCCCCATCTATTTTGATCTCTTCGATGTCCGATATATAAAAGACACGGAAAAAATGCCCGAATCTTCGCGAGGCCTCACTTTTAGTCACTTTCAGCTATCAACATGCATCATGATACAGCAGGTCTTATAGGTAGCAGTGTACAGTAAAATTGCCAAATTCTGAAAAATATGGCACATGCTTTAGATATGTAAACATTGCCAGTTAACCTTACATATAACCTCTAATAAAGTATATATATTTGAAATCTGTACAACATTTGCAATTTTAATAGAGCTCTGAAGGATAAGTAAACTGATATTTTCTGTGATTTTTAGAGCTGTGAATACCATGGTAACAGCTTAAAAAATTCTCAAAAATTGCAAAATATTATGATATTTGACCCAAAATGGCACAATTCTCTACACAATTTTTTTTCTGAAACCTATTTTAAATTAAATATCTCTATCCCAAAGACAGAATTAATCTTGTTTGGACATATGTTGTAAATTAAGTTTTTCCGCTATCTTACCTTTTCTGTGGGCTTCCATTTTGCGCTGTAGGCGAAACTAAATTTCCTGTGTAAACACACGTTCGGAAAATCCGGATATTTAAAATCCGGAACCAATTTATTGATTTTTGTTTTAATAAATGTGAAGCCTGTATGTACTACTTCATACTGGATATACCAATTATAGTGTACATTTATTTTTTCATTTTTTATACATATCATAATACAGGAGTTATTTGCTTAACAAAAAAATTGCCCATGGCCAGGCTGTCTTACTGTGGTGTGCTACCATAGGACTTTTCAATGGCCCTTGAACAGAAGACAAAGGAGCAATCACCTTCGACCCTGCAGGGGTTCCCTTGCCTCTTACGACATGTTTGAGATATAACAGGGACCCCCTACCCCCTCCCTCCTGCGCTTGTACCAAAGATTGCCAGCGTTCAAGCGTCATCATGCCTTGAGGGATATCAAACATTTTATTCTTTTTTGTTTTGTTTCTGTCATGCCAATACTGAGAGGAGTTAGAGCCAGGACAAGGTAAATTGTGGAAGAATGGAGGCGGACGAAACGCAAAATTATTGTCCCCTGTTAGAGACAATTGATAATAACTATTGTTATACCTCAGACTTGTATCACAGCTTCTGATTAGTGAAAACCATGTCACGTGATTAAAAACATTCGTTATGTCACCCTCTCGTGAGCCCTCCAAAATCGTTATGTCACCCTCTCGTGAGCCCCAACTCGGAACTCTCTTCCGTAACGTCTTCAAAAGTAGTCGAATCAGAGAAGTTCCGAGTATTCTGCTTGACAACAACAATGGCTGCCGGCGGACGCTATCGTCTGCCAACAGAGGAGGAATTGGCGAAATTATTGCAAGAAAAGGATTCTAAAAACACCAAAAGGGTCATTAATGTGGCCGTGGATTCCTTTAGACATTTCCTATCTGCAACAGGTAGGCCTAGACCAAAGGATTGTGAAAACTTCGACGTCCATACATTGAAAGTTCAACTGGGAGAATTTTTATGCCGGGTCCAGAAAGACGATGGGGTACCTCTTAAAAACTTTTCTTAAAAACTGTTGATAGTAATAAATAAACTTATTGATACCAAAATTAATTCACTTATGTTTTTTTCGGTATAATAAAACAATTACTGCCCTTGTTCCGAGTTGACATGAATATTTGCCCACCCTTGAGGTGTCATGTCACCCTCGGGCTACGCCCTCGGGTGACATGACACCTCTCGGGTGGTCAAATATTCATGTCAACCCGGAACAAGGGCAATAATTGTATATCATTATACCTCATGCTTATAACAGTGCCTGTGATTAGCCGAAACGCATCACGTGGAAGGGGGACAAAACATCATATATCCCTGAGGCGCGTGAGCCAGGGAGACAAATATCATGTCTCCCTGAACCGCATGACCCCATGGCGGCCCCCACATTCTGTTGCGAGGAGTTGTCTCCCTTCCAGTTATTTTAAAATGGCAGACGAACAGAAACGCAAACGTTTTCGTGCAGTCGAAAAAGCAGAAAAAGATAAAATTCTGCAAAACAAGATTGCCCAGAACACGAAAATATCAACAAATATACACGCCAACTGTTTCCAAGAGATTCTAAAAGAAACTGTCAATAACACCTTCACTTGGAATCGTATCAATTGAGCGACCGGGAGCACAGGGATTTGTGATAAAACTGATATTTCATATCTTCAGTTTATTTTTGAGTATCATCATTACTGATACTTTTTCGGTATAATAAACAATGTATGGCCCTGGATGCAGGGTAATATGAAGGTTTGTTTACCCTCAGCTCTCATATTTCCCTCGGGCATGCCCTTCGGGTAAACAAACCTTCATATTGCCCTGCATCCAGGGCCATAAATGCATATTTTTTCTGTCTGTTGTTTCGTTCCCCACGTCCTCATATGAATCTGGCTGTTGCGTGACCGTTAAACCAGGTGAAAACATATACAAACATCCTACCATTTTAAATAAACCTTTTATAATGTCTCTCAATCCATCTACACCGACATGGCATCGTACGCATTGCATACTAGATGTAGTAAACACATATATTGTTGATAGTCGTTATGGATCCATCAATCATATTCAAACAATAAATTAACCTTCATTTGTTACTATCAATCTCATCATTTTACCTTCTGTATGGAAACACACAACCGGATAAACCACACATCTCGCATGTTAAAACTCATTTAGCCGGCGAAATGTGTCATGCATGAAGATATATGTCTGATTAACGATGCATAAAAGAAAGCATGCCTTCTGTATGAAAATTAAGTTTCAATAAAACATATTAACGCATATGTCCGAGATCCTTATCTTCAATCATGGTTGACATTCTACTTTATTAACGTAGATAAATGTAATACACATAAATATGTGGTAGTCTAGGCAGCTTGGAACAGAACGTCGTGCGTAAAATGTTTACATTTCTTACTTCTCAAGTTCCTCTTGTGGGATTCAGCTAAACTTAACTGAAAGGATCTTGAGATGGTCCTGACCAAGCGTAAATGTTGTAACTCTAAAATCAAAGAAACAGATGACCACCATCTCTCATCAAGACAATTTTGTAGACACGTATATGTAACTAGTTTATATGCTGAAATCTGAGAAAACGGAATAAAACGAAAAAGTTAATTAATAAAGTTTTATTTATTTTTCCTTCTCTTAACACTTTTTATCACTCTGATGTTCCCTCGTTCTGGTAATTACAATGTCGATATATTAGTGCTATTCAACTTTGCTTTTCAAGCTTAGTTCCGGTGTCATTTTTATTGATGTTGGCTTCGTTCTACATAAATAATGCGCTAAATCTTTCGGTGGTATATTTGGTCTGTAATTAAACGCATTCGGACTGAAATTTATTCGGGTATCATTTCCCTTTTTTGTGTAAAGCGCTGATATTGATATTTTTTCATCAACTTTTCAAATTGAGAAACTGGTATGCAACTTTTTAAGGGGAACATTTTTGTCCTTTAAAACATTAAGAAAGCATTGCGAGGAAAGAGGTAATTGTTTTGGATTAAAAAAATAAAATGAAACAGGATTTTTTTGTCATGGCATAATCAGGGTGCTATTTTCAGTGCACACCGCCGAAGTAAATCTAGGATGGAAAGTGAATCAATCACCAACTTGGTCATACATGTTCACATCCAATTTCTCTAGCCTTGTGACATTATATTTTGCACAAATAAGGAAACTGTTTCCATTTTACGAAGTTACTCAAAAAATTAACATTTAAAGTTCAAATGACTATATAAAGTGTACATATGACACACGTAAAGGTTGGAGTTAAAGTGATACATTACTTCATCTGAACTATATCCGTTTTTAATATGTCAAAAGTCAGAACTGCCTAGTCACATTATCGTCCATGGTTAATCATAGGAGAGATGAGAAAACTATTTTGGTAAAATTTTGAATAAAACAGAAAGTCAACTTTCAGTATAGAAATATATCAAATTTGTATTGTAGTGTTTTTAGGTCATTTTACTGGTATGGTTCCATAAAATATGTGTTTTGCAGCCAGTTCCTTTGAAAAGAGTGATTTTTAGATTTTTCCCATGGAACATTTAAGTTTGAGTTTTGTTTTTTACTGTGAACATCTTTTTAATTTGGTATTGTCTCTAAATGAATCGAATTGTTAATGGACGGTAAAACAATAAAATACAATACAATACAATACAATACAATACAATACAATACAATACAATACAATACAGCGACACAATGGTTTCAATGTTGATTGATATCTAATGATATGGCAAATTTGGTAGCTGATATATGTCTTTATAAATTATACATACCTAATATATTTCAATGAACAAATGACAAACTATTCTTCAAGTCTGTACAATGATAACCGTACACCACATTTCAGGTATTACAAAGCATAAATGATTAATGTTTTATCTACAGTGTAAAATAAATAAACATAAATTGTTGTCTCGTCCCGCGAGAGCTCAGCGACTGTTCCATATTTAATGCGTCAAATATTTGATATGATGATACAATTGGTGGCTGTATCGTATATAATTGTACTATCGTCATTTACCACATATTGTGTCGTTCAGATTCATAAAAAAACATTAATGAACCATTTTACATCAACATATTCTCTACTAAGCGGAATCTTTATCAATTAACTCGTATCAATTGATGATAATAAGCTTATTTTGTTGCGAGTTTAGTTAAGGATTTGTGTCTACCAAAAAAGACAGTTTAATGCTTATATTTACATTCTCGACATATTCGTTTTGTTATTTTTGAAAATTAAAATTGAGTTAGCATAAAAATGTCAATATTCAGCGATTTCGTCAATGGGGTTCGACAAATAGAACAGCCTGTTTTTTCAAAATTCATTTGTCACGTGTAGATTGGCAAACAAAAAAGTGCATTGAAATAATACGAAAAAAAACAAAGTCTGTTCAATTCTTTTTATTATTTGTGCAACAATATTGTATAAAATGTCTTTTTGATACTTTTTTATTAACATAAAAAAACGATTTACGTTAGTTACAAGTAGTTCCGGTGGGTGAATATATTCATGCGCGGCAAGGATTGTTGTCACGTTTTGGGTGTCAATGATGGTCACATAGACTGCAAACCTTTTTACTTTATGGTTTATATCTTGGCTTTGCCACCAAAATGTAAATATAAGATGTTCAGTAGTCTCTGACTTTATATATTCCCAAATATCGGCCGTTTCTCCATTTAACAATACTATATAATGAAAACAAAGGACATTGTTATTGATAATAACAAACAACTCCACTTATGCCTTTGTTTTCCCTACACCGTCAATACAGACCATCAGTCAAGTAACACATCCATCTGCACAGAATTCCTCCGCGTCTGATAAAACCTTTAAAAACCAGAATCACAATATTACCTTTGCATTTAGTTACATGACTAATGATTAAATGGATATTTACGTTCGGTGTACAATAATTCTGAGTTGACAATAGTATTTATGAGAATATGGTGACAACATCATCAAAGGGAACGGCCCTACCAGCTGTAGCACTTACTAAATCTAAGTCATTATTTCGCTCGACAGCTCCAATCGTATTACGTTAAACACAAACGTTTGCATGATCGTAAGAGACGACTTAAATATTTTCTCTTCTTTAAAAAAAAACCCCCAAGACTGTCTTTGTGGGTTGCCCTGTGAGGAAGGCTTTAGGTTCTGTCCCTGGCCGAAAAATACCAGAGTCTATAAAACTGTTAATTAATACTCCTGCTAAACGCTCAGCATTTTAGGAGTGGAGTAACTGATTTACTCGTTGTCAATATATTGTGACCGGGTTGAGTGTCCTGCTTGGTTGTTCGGTAGTATTCTTCAGTGAGGTAACACTATGAAGTCGTTATCAGTTACGAGATACAAAAACACAAACTCAAAACAACCTTCCAAAACACACACTCATCAAAGTCACACATCATACAAACAGGGAAATCCGTCCTTAAATGGCCTATGCTATTGTTAGGACGTTAAACAATATCAAACCAAACAAAATACTGATACACGGCCACATGGACAGACAAATAGCTGAACAATCCATTATCAGAAAAGTAATTGACTAATTGCGGAATTAATCTCCTGCTTACATTGTAACCTTTGATTCCAATAATTTTGTTAAATTACTTTTCTGTTTTCATTTTGGGAAAATTCCCAAAAAACTACTACAAAGGATACCGACATAGTGACATAATAACGAAACCATTATTCAAATTAGAAATAATTAAATGATGTCAAAATATAGATTTGTCTCGAGACTCTTAAACAAGTTCAATGTTAATAGGACCAGGTGGTTCTGTAGGGTTAGCGTCTCCTGCATCATCATATCGCATACGGAAAAATAACAATTTATAATGATGACTTTTAAACTTTCCCATGATCCTCATTAACCATTAAATAGTACTCCTGATCAATTTTACGCACATTACATGCCCTTGTCGGGCATCAATTTTGACGGGAAATAGTAAAAATGTAATGATGGCTGGACTTAGATAGTTTGTGCCTGTACCCTATATTTAGACGACATCCGTGGATGATGGTGTCACTGAAGAATTCGTTTACAGTGCTACTGCACTGTTCGGTCATAACTTGGAATATTTTATCGTTACGCCCACCCTACCCTGTCGCATTAAAATGGCATACGGTCGAGCCAGCCCTAACCAGTAGCTAATTAAACGTACGACTTCCCTCGTTTGCGAAGACGTCAAGCAATAAGGCTAAGCCAAACCTATAACTATCAAGCGATCAGTTAGGAAAGGAAACAATGAAAAAAAAATCTAGAATGGTTTTTTTACTTTTTTTCTTGTGCCCCACAGGAAACCAAGGATATCTTCCCTATTATAATTAACAAAAACAGGAGAAAAGGTTATGATATGCAAGAGCTCGAGAACCACGCTTGAGAGTAAATAGTGTGTTGATCGATTTCCAACGTGAAAGCTACTGTGTTACAGTGGCAAACGTGATGTCAGTCTACAGCATTTCTGGTAATTCCATCGCCAAGGCAATTCAAGGAGTGTGTAATCAGTGATCACTATTGGTCAACAGTTTCTGATCGAGAAGACAATTACAACATTTGAGAATATTATTGGCAGTCGTCCATAACAACATTAACACGATACAGGTCATTGGACAGGCACCATTACTTGTGCAATGCATTAGTCGTGCCAACGACGAACAATAAATGGAAATCACCGAAAGTGTTTTACAGATCATCTCAAAAGCACTTGCATCATTGCAAGGTCTAAGAAAACGCGTGCTTCGATTTGCTAGCTGACCGCAATTGGTGAAAACAGTTGAGCTCGACACATTGTGAGATGTTTAGTTAGCTAATGCGCTGACAGCAGATTGCTGGCGTTTTGAGTCCACTCAAGCGTGAGCTTCAGATCAATTGTCGCTTAGAACATTGGTTCCAGCGTCACCGACGGCAGGGGATGGTGGATGTTGGTTAAATTGTTTCTTTACCGATGGTACGTTGCCTGAGAATTCAGCTCCGTGGGTTTTCGTTCAAACAGCATTTGTTCCATTAGAGGCGTTCATATTATACCTTGTATAGGAAATTTAATACATAGAGGATATTGAATGGTTCTCCGTTGAATTATATATATATATATTTCACGAGTATGACAGAATATCGATATTTTTGGCTAATTTGGTTAAAAGAGTTTGTGATAGACGTTGCCTTCATTTGCATAAGTAAGTATAGAAACAAACATAATTGTTTTACTGCCAAACATATTAAATGTACCGAATTAAATTAAACTCATGAGCTACAAACTCAAACATACTGCAGTCTCCTAAAACTCACAGCGATACACTACACGCATGCTTCTCGCACACAGAAAAGACCGTCACTAAAGGACCATAGCTGTTTATAGGACATTAAACAATGCAACTTTATGTATTTGATATAAACGATACACTTTCTGTATCGTTTATGTTTGTTTATATACATGCATTAGATCTGTATCTAGATTTGATGGGTTTCGCAAGCAGCTCGTTTGCTATAAGTGCCTTTTAGAATGTTACCTTTTAACTTTTTTAGTTGTTGATCTTTTGGAAATCGATATTCATATTCGATTTTCCCTCTACGGTAAACTGCATGTTATATTCTATTGTCTTTATTTAGATGTATGATGCTCGTTTTTGATTCCAAACTCTCCTAACACACAGGCATGTAAAATGGAAAATTAATTACAAATTTTATAAATATTGCATAACCGAAAATCCTTTATCGCCTATAACCTTTATACAAGCTGTAATAATTGCGATTCTTCTCTCAGATAAGACATATTGAAAGCTCATGAGGCTTTGTTACATTTCTGTCGTCTGATGCACATGTTTATGAAGATTAATTGGAGGTTTCATACGGTTCTAGTTTGTGCACAGAAGTCTCCAGAAAGACAATATTCACTGTTTTTAGTATTGTCATGTGTCTTTTCCGGCTACCCCAGTTGTATATAATTGATAGTCATTATTTCGTTAGTTATAGAAGTTATATTATACAAAAAAAAAATATTGTGAGTGGATCATTGGTCATTAAAAAAGGAATTATTCATGTATTGATGTTTAATCTTACTTGTCGGTTGGCATGTTAATAAACACCCTGAAGTTTCATATACCCAAGATCCCTCTCCGGGTTCGCTTGTTTCAAGTTTCCGGAGAAAGCTCACGTAGTTGGGTAGTGCCTTCCCAGTCATTTCACTGCTCGACGGAACTCGGTCGTTTTCAAATTCGATATCCACCGTATCATCCATCGACCCTGAAAGAGAAGTATCATTAAGTTAAATAACAAACGACAAAATCGGTCATTGCCATCCCTTTGGCGATGTTATACTGATGTTCCAAGTCATCCCAAATATTGTGATATATTGTCTAATTGGCAATATAGACGAAGAAAACATATAGCTACGATTTCCAGTCTACATCCTGAAGGAGTTGTTCTTTTGCCCTAAAGGAAAAAAACGCCATAGCTTTCTCTCAGTATATATAAAACTATAATACCGTGTCACTTCCGACTAACACAAAGCCGTATATGCAGTGTTATAATCTTAAAGCATTAACGACACTGCTCGGGAATAATTAATTCCCGCCGGATATTTCTGTATTTCTCTCTTTACGATAACGAAGGAAATTCTCATGACGTGTTTAATGTCATCCTCAGTGATATATTTGTCCTGTCTCACGCAAAAAAATTCTCTTGAATTATATTTCATTAAGGCTTAAATTCCATGCTAACATATTGTTTTTTTGTAAAGATAATCTCATAATTCTTTAATAACTAGGTCATTAGTTTGTTTTGATTCTGTGGCTGATGGCAGAGAAGTGCCAGTCATGTTCGAGGGGACATGCGAAGATGATGACTGACGTTAGTTTAGGTATTGTTTACCGTCTATCAACAACTAAGACCATTTAAGGACGGCCTGTGTACGAGATGCATGTATGTGTGTATATGTATGTTTTGGGAAGATGCCATACAATATGTTTGTGTTTTGCCCTGCATGTAGGTCGTAAGAATTGTACCTGCTGCCCCCATTGCATGATCGTAAAAGGCAACTAAATTTGGAATCTTATCTTTTCTCTTCTTTCTTAACAACTTTCTTCTTCCTAATGTCTTCCTTGATTATGCCTCACTTTTGGCTTCAATTTGTTCGCCCCTGTGAGGAATGCTTTTGGTTCTGTCCCCTGACCGAGACATACCAGTCATTAAAAATATTATCTGCTACTCCTGCTTAGCGCTCAGCATTTTGGAGTTTGACGACTAGTTTGCCTGTTGTCAGTGTAATATGACCGGGTGGGTTGTTCTGTTCGATGTCTTCGGCAGTATGCTTCAGTTAGGTAGCAATATAAATTGGCAAAAGTTTCGAACTATAATAAGGAGACTTAACCCAAACATACCGCAGCCTCCCAAAACACACATACGCACTCACCACACGCATGCATGTCACATGCACGGGAGGCCGTCCTTAAATGAACTTGGCTGTTGGTAGGACGTAAAAGAAATAAAACCACACCAGATGTTTGTGTTTTTCTGCACGTGATGGCGACTTTATAGTGCCACATCATAGATGTATATTTCCGAAGGCATCTAGCAGGATCATCCTTCACATTATACAGACGACGGGCGAACCAGTCGTCCCACTTCTAAAATACTGAGTGCTTAGCAGTAGAAAATGGTATGTCTCGGCCAGAGGACAGACTATTCAAAGCCTCCCTGATAAGGGCGAGACAGTATCAATGGAGACATTACAAAGAATAGAAACAATAAGATACCAAATTTGTAGCCTCTTACTTTCATGCGATGAGCCAACAGATACAATTTTTACGCAATTCCTTCAGGGCGAGTGTAGAATGACAACTCCTATCTGAGTCTGTAACCAGGCATGGACTTTCTCCGTATCTCATTAATCAAAATATTTTGATATAGCCAAAATACAACTACCTTGTCTCCGACCTAGCGGTTAGAAGAAAATGGTGGTATAAATGCTGGAGTTTAATGTCTTCCTCGTTTTGATACGTTCTAATAACAAAGAAGAACGATATTTCGGGATGACAGTTTGATTATTGTTAAATAAATATTCACATTAAACGATGCAAAGATGTATCAGTACACTCGCGTTCACGTATATAGTACTCATAACTTGTGGTACAAATGTTGTTTATGTTAACAGATTCAAAAGAAGTCTTAGACACGATATACTGTTATAGAAATGGTCCCCTGTAGGTTGTACATTGATAAAGTGTATGTTGTTAAATACTTTACGTACTTGTTCAATGTCATTTTACTTATGAGCCGCTATATGATCAAAGATGTCGATCGGCCTTTAAACCACTGATCAATCAATGTAGGTCAATACAATCCAATAAGATGTATTCAACGGTAAATGGCTCATGACATGCATTATATCTATGTGACCAAGGACAGCCTCGTCAATGTAGCCTGGTAATTTGTTTAATCACGCCGGTAAATGCAGTGTTATATGATTTTTCACGTAATGGTATCAGGCGCGAAAAAGAACGTGATTCAGACCATTTCCTTTGCTTGAACTTCAGAAGATTCTCTAAGACAACACATCGCACTGTCCATTAATACGCTGTTTTCGTTTATCTACTCAATTAATTGAAAACGCTCGAGTGCAGCTGCCAGTTCCATGGCTCATTGCTTACGTAGTCTGGGTCATTAACCAGCGGTCCCAAGTTCTCATGTTCTTGTTGAACATGTCGGGAAATGGAGAGATGGCTTTGATTTAATTTAAAGAGCCATACTCCACAACATCGAGTTAACCAATGCGTCTCGTATAAGGCAAGGTCAGCTGAAGTAATATTTTGAATCTCCTATAGATATGCATGATAAAGCTACAATTTCTAATAATATTAATCTTGTGTTGTGAGTGACATATACAAGAATCAAACGTAAAAGATATTAAATATTACTGTATAGCAAATGAAATTCGAAAACGTCTTTAAGCTTTCCAGACTAGCTCCGTCCGTTCAATACGTATGCGTTAGATATTGCAAGAATTGTACGGTTAATAATTGCTGAGTTTTTGAAAAAAAAAAAAAATTAAATGGTTGTGCTCGATTGTGATTACTTTTGGTTTCGATCTTTCAAATTAAAGAAAGCGATTGTTTTCTTGATATTTTAAACAATTAAGTCACCGCAGTATTTTCATCAAGGGATTTTTTGAAGGTGAAGAGTCAACAATCCACACACGCACTACAGTAAGATGGGAAAATACAATTATTAATAATTTTTATATACAGTGGAACTTCGTTAACTCGAACTCGGATAACTCGAAGTACCTCGCCGGTCCCGGCGAATTCTCTCTTTATCTTAGTAAAAAAAACTCGGAAAATTCGAATTCGGATAACTCGAAAAACTCGGATAATACGAAGTAAAAATTTGATCCCAACAATAAAAATCCTACTTGAAATGTTCGAATAACTCGAAGTATAATTTTCGTCGATCGGTGGCAAACGCCGACATTTTTTAAGAGCTAAATTCCGTTTGTGATACTGAACATATCGGCACTACTAACCTACATGCTATTATAAGCGTTTCATAAATTCATAAAAGAAATTGTCGGTTGAATCTTATAACAACAAGTCTTGGTGATAAAAAGTACTGCTTTACTCACATCAGGTAATTTCCCAAGGCGGTCGCCGATATCAGTACACACGATAGTCAACAACTCATCTACCCGTTCGCTCAAGCGGAACTAATCTCTGACACACCGGTAGACCTACCCGGCTGATGTTTTTACAGGTGTAGAAATGACACAGTCACCGGCGCCTATTAAATCTTTAAACTGCTGAAACAATAGCGTAATTACTGCCGAGGTGTTCAGAGTACAACTGTAACGGTCAGTGCTGTCTATTAAATCGGATAAAACGCCAACTCAGTTACAGTAACATTTTATACGCACATGCGCAGCCCAACTTCCGGTGCTAATACACATGGAAATGGCGTGGTTATCAATAAAAAGTTAGTAGGCCGATCAAACAGTATTTTATATATGTCCAATAAAAGGTTATGGTTCTGTTACGTTTTGTATGCAATATGTGTTAAACTTAAACGGTTATTTGTTTTGACATTAATAACTTGTTATCTTGTCGAATTCCGTTTTATCGTTTACCTTTTGCAAACATGACTTGCACATCAGATCGTTATTGAAGTGACTAAGTGAAAGAAACTTTATCGTGACTGTATATCGGCAAAACTACTAATAATGATTATATAATGTTGACAAATATTGACCAAACTTTTCACCAAAAACGATAACTCGCTTAATCCGAACACTCGGATAACTCGAAGTTTTTTGGTGGTCCCGTCGACTTCTAGTTAACGAAGTTCCACTGTATAGCATTTTCTATTCGATATACATAAACGTAGCTATCCCAGGCCATTAATTGGTATTTCACACCATATGTTCATGTGCATTTATATCGGTCTTTTACACTTTTTTTGATGTTTTTCTGTTTCAAATTTTTTTTGTGAACCACTTTACATTTTAGGTTGTTTGTAGTGATGTTTTTTTTTCTCCCCCCCCCCCCCCCCCCCCCCCCCCCCCCCCCCCCCCCTCCGCAATTTGCCCTAATGACTCTTTTGTTTGTTGTACAGCTGTTACTTAATAATAAACGTATATACATGTACGTAATGCTATATAGAAGGAAATAAAGAAACGTACTCCTGCAACATCTCATGTTAAAATTAAACATTTCTTTTCCAAATCTGAGAAATGAATTTGTTACCAACTTTGAGTGTTGCACGAATCTTACGAGAGATACATTTAAATTTTTATCAATCTGATTAAAATTACTCTGCTAGTGACTTTGTTAAGGTATTCGGTTGATACCGTATCGATAACAAACTTGTCGGCCAGTTTGTTTCCCCGGTCAGGTCCAAAATTGAACGGGCACAAATAAGGACAAAGGAAAATCAATATATGAAGATTGAGAAAAAAAATCCCTCCAGCACCTCACAAGATAGTGAAAGATTGTTTAAGACGAAGGCGTGGTCGGACGGATCACGGATGAAGAATGATTTTGATTGCCCACCATCATCAGATAATGGTAGGAAAATGTTTTTGAAACGACGGGCTTGGCAGAACTAAGCATTCCAACGACGGACATCTTCATGTATTTATTGAAAGTTTTTAGGATATATATGGTTTATGCAACAAGTGACTTCCATCGACCAGATGCGATATCAGAGCTATTAAGGCGTTTGTAATTGCCGTACTTCGGGTTAATGAAATGCATGTAGCTTATTGACATAGCTGCCATCTTAATACGATATGACTAGCTCACTCAAGCATGGCAAAATCTGACTGATTTTTACATTTCAATGTACATAAGAGATGATTTATGATTATATAATCTGATCGAGTAGGTTTGACAGCCATGAGTTAAAGGCTGATTGAAATACATAAATATTTGTATAAAAGTGTACGGCTTTTTCGTAAATGTGTGCATTTGTGTTTCTTAAAATATGTAAATCCTGAGTGTACACAATTAATCAACCACGGTGTCGATACGAGGTCGTAGAAAACGCAATACAGGAAATGAACGACAGGCCATGATAATTACTTAGAAAGGCACAATGATATCAGGAAGGGGATACAGTTAGATCTTAAGATTTCTTCATCGGTTTGAAAAAAGCGTTGAGCGTGGATTTATTATAAAAAATAACCATGCAGGATAATGATGAACATCATAGTTTAAATATAATTTTTAAACTGTTTGTAAAGGAAATTTTATAATGTTTTTCAATATATTGCCATTGTACCTTGTGAAACAATTTTGTAGCATTTATCTTCACAGCATATTCCTCGCCCCTCTCCGATTTGATTAGTGTTTACACGTCAACATTAATTACATTACGAACATAAGGCAATACCAAACCTAAACCAATCTCGAGAACACAACGGTTAATACCATATTAATTTGTCTACAGAGACACATCCCGTCTAGATTGGACCTTCTTAACGACTCTATACACTTATACAGCGAATCTTCAGCTAACTATAACAGTGAACCCAGTCTTCATAATATTGTTTTGTTTAATGGCCAATCTACAATTGGAGTCAGTTAAGAGCAAGCAACAACAACAGCAGCTACAGATAGGAAGGAAGTTCAAAGGCAGAAACACATTAAACTCTAACTAAAATCTTAAAAGTAAAAATCTAAAAAGCAACTGACATCAAAGTAACTGGTTGCAAAATATATTTTATAATATCAAATTATATCGTATTAACACTACATAGTCATACCGTTTTAAGAGGTCTTACTTCTCTTTGAAATCGGAGCACTCAATCATAAATTCTTGACGCTGATCGGTTCATCGTAGATATGAAAATTGGAGGTTTTTCCTTTGGTAAAATGTGGTTGATATACGTACGGTCAATGAGCAAACGCGAGAGGACAGCTTCCTGTCAACAATTTGCTCAACCCTCACAAGTACTAATAAAGATTGAACACCGTGCAGTTTACCATTTGTGATCAATGGTCCTGCCGGTACAGTTTAATCAGGTTCGTTAGCAATGGTTTAAATTGTGAATATGGCAGTTTAATTCCGTTTTAATGAAGGTTTAGTGCTGCCCTAGCAGCCTGATCAGCATTTTTGTTTTTCTAGTAATTCCTGGAATCTGAAACAGGATTAGACGTCATGTTCTTAAATACTTTTTGACACTTTGAACCACCGAGACAGAGCCGATCACTACTTTAGCCAAATTAATTGCAATGTTTTTAGTTGTGAAAATTGAGGCATTGTACTAAGTACGAAGAGGAAACATTACTAATTGAACAAGCTAATTCCAATTTGGAAATAATTATGAGCATTAAGTACCCAGTTTTGACAATGTTTTTTTTTACCCTGCGGATTGCATCTTACATACACACGGATGCAATAAAGTCCCCTCCATATCACTACTTAAATTCTTGCAGAAAGTATCTCATTTATCACTCTTTTTCATTAAAAAATAATCCTTTTTTTTGAGGTTTTTATCAAAAATGAATATTATAAGTACTCTGAAAGATCATACCGATTTTTCGCAAACTACATGTTTGCTCAAAAGCTTCAATCATTTTATGGTACATTTTGGAACGAATCAAAATTAAAAGTAAAATTACTTGACCTACTTTTTACGAGATAATCATTACATACGAAGGGTCAGGATGACCTACAACATGTATATCAATCGTGTTTCAACAGGCGTCGTCCGCCATGCGTAAAACCGTAAATTTGTCACATTTCAAACTTGTTCTCAAGCATCCCCAGTGGGATTAAGCTCTAACTTTCCCGAAATGATCATGATATGGTCCTTTCTTCTTATTTTTCAGATTACTCAGTAACCTAAGATGGCCAATATCAACTCATTTGTTGTCAGTTCCACTATGCTGCTACTGAGTACGATATGTATAGATCCGATAGGGCCCATCGGCCTGTTGTTATAAATCTAGTATGTCTTGTCTAGTATGTTCGCCCCTGTGCGGATGGCATTGGGTTCTGTCCCTGCGCACAGGGGCGAACGCTCAACTAAATGCCAAAAGTGGGGCAGTGTCATCGGAGACATTTTGTAGAGGATATATCTATTTTCCGGTATTCATGTTTCAATTTTAATATGTTTATCAACATTTCATGGGAACAATAACTATAAATTTCCTCAAGCGACGTATATCGCTGTATGGGGCCATTAACTTGTGACCTGCGGGGTCTGGTAGGTTTCTCCTTTGTCTTCTGTTATATGGACAGCGGATAGTCAAAAATAGGTCCGCAATAATTGTAAAACTTGGGATCTCAAACATATCCTTACTTTACTCGCTGTTCCGTCTTTCTGCGCTTTGTCTTGTCTTCATTTTGTAGCTGCATCAATGTCTGCCATCCTTTATGACACTGGCTGTTGCAAGGACATTACGTCCCTGAAAGCAAATCAAAATTTATTAAAGGCATACGTTTCGAATACAGAGGAGTCCGTCCTTAAATTATCATAGCTATAAAATGGATGTTAAACAATACAATTCCAACCAAAACAAAACCCCAAATCTGCAGGCAATAAAACATATACCCAGTGTAATGCATTGTCGTTAGTCCTAGAAACCGATGTGTGGAAAATGTCGCCAATGTCTTTTGTACCAGTTTATCATTGAAAGAGATACCATACTTAGACCGTAACGGAAAACGATCCGTCACATTTTTCATTATTAGATGATCAGTCCCAAGACATCTTGTTTGACAAGTGACCTCATACATTGCGATTCAAACGGGCCCGTATCGGTTATTTTTCATCACACTTGATATATGGATGATTTGTTTAAACAGAGCTAGATTGGTGAGCTGAACACAACACACACGTGTATGGTTAGATTTACCATATATACAATCTACGTGGATGCATTATATACAATGTCTAGTTGGAAACGATGGATGTACATGTACGTTGTCCAGTAATAATCCTTACATACAAGGTGTAACTATACTGTATGGTCAGAAACACAATTTTTATACTGCAGAGCTTCTTCATATTATTACCATTTCTTCATTTCTTTGATTCATGTCGACCGCTAACTGCCTAACATATAGAACAGGAGATGATAAACATTGACGAATTTTAGGTACATGTTCGTCATGATTGTATCAATGGCAGAATTCAATTCTTTGCACAACAAGAAGTTAGGTGTTTACGGTACTTGCATGCCTAGTGATTTTATTATCATTTCCTCTGTTTTCAATTAGAGGTCGTGGCATTACGTTATTTAACCTAGTTTTAAATAGTAGAACTTCGTAGACGAAGACATTATTCTAGAATTCATGATCTTAATCTCCTTTCCTTTCGGCAACGACAGCCCTGAAGCTATTGTTACCTCGTATTATCGATTGGGGGTAGCTTTATGGTCATCGTGGTTTTTGTGAATAATCCTGTACATGTTTTCTCTGTTTCATCGATTTTTAGTTTGATTTTAGGTTTTGTTTCAATGAAAGCATATTGAGGGGTCAAATGTCCTTCACGAGTTGATAGGACATTTAACAAGATCACTCAACCAAACCCTTATTGCTAATTTAACTCATGTTTCTTTATGTAAGAATAAAATCCTAGGACGGATTATTACTGAATCGCATCTTCAGTGTTTTTCACATTCATCAACAAAAAATCGAATAGCTCAAAACTCGACAAAACTAGGGCAAGATACAAATGTATCAACAAAAAGTATAGGTTCACAGGGAGAGAAAGAACTAGATGAGCGCAATGATGAATTGGTGCATAAACGATGGGTGTACCATAAATAGGAATAGACAAACCTGAAGTAAGCGCAATCATGATTTAGCGGAATTTAATTACCGCTGATATAATATCAGAAAGTAGCTCATGATTGACGCTGGAGTTGAAGATTTCTGGTTGCAATAAGTTTTCAAGTTATTATTTTTGACAGACTTACAGAGATATAAATTACGATTGTGTTGGTGCTATGCTCATTTACGTTCTCGTTTTATATTGAATCTACCGATGGTCTCAAACTCAATTCTAAAGCTTTATTTCCTCCGTAATACAAGTTCAAAAGGAATAATAGCATCAACGCCAGAAGGATTTAGCCTATTTTAATTTTATCAGAAGGTAAAACCGTTTGTCTATGGACTTTTTTTTCCAATGATGGTTTGGAACACTGTTTTGAATTATATTAAGTATCGTCATCAATCAAAATTTAGTCTCATACATGTAACATCAAAGACAAGACCTAAACGGATAAAACAACACTAAACTGGATATTGTATTAATTGCCCTGCAGGTAGAGCAAAACATTGTATCAACCACTTCACTCATCAGCCGATAACTACTGTCAGATAAAGCAGTGTTTTGTCAACAATCGTCAGCTGTTATCGTCTTCCACGACATTCCAGGAAAATGCCCCAACAATCTACACCAGAAAAAGAAATCGACGACAATATAACACAAACAACTAAGACATTATTTACGCGTGTTCCATCCGTACATAGCACTAGAAGCACTGTTGAAAAAGCGAACTCGCAATTCAACGCCATTTTTTATGGTGCAACACTTCATATCCTATGTAAAGGCATCATAGTTGGTTTTGTGTGTTTGCGTAGACCACCTCCGGCGCATCGGATTAAAGCTTGACAGTTACACACGTACATGTGTACGTATTGTTAGTAATAGACAAGCATTTTTTGAGATGTTACATTTTTACTTGATTGACTAATTGACGATATTTTGATACACACGCGTGAAGTAACACTTTGGAGCAACATAAAAAGATCGGAACTATATTGTAACAGCGCTTTGCCATTTCCGAAGGAACAAAATGTCGTTCTCATGAATGATATTTTCCTACGCGACACAGCGGAGCATCGGTTCAGTTCAAATATCTAAACTCGGGTCGCTTTTGCTTCGTTTGACTTGCAGTTCAGCTACTGCTGGTAGTTGCATGATAAACAGAATACCTTGTTAGTATCTAAGAATTCAATGGGTTTTTTTTTGCCGAGGACTGGGAAAGACGAAATAAATTGCCTTTTCGTCCTGATACTTACCATGTATTCTGTTTAATCTGCAACTATTTAGGTTTTGGCTCGGGACGAAAGGCGAGAAGGCTGGTCTTTTCTAACCCTCGCCAAAAAAAACCTCCTTGTATTGTAAGATGTTAACCATGTATTACTTATGGACCTGCTTCCTCATATTCTTTCTTTTCTAATTTGCTAACTCTTCTTCGAATATATCGCGTGGCACTTGCCTCATTTTGACCTCGGTTGGGCGTTCGCCTCTGTTTGCAAGGCTGTTTGTTCAGTCCTCTGGCCGAGACACACTCTATTCAAAGTATGTAAAATTGGGGAAGTGCCTTGTCGGATTCCTTAGGTAAGTAGCACTAGAAACACGGTATCAATTACGCGCTTTCGTAAGGAGACATACACAAACATACAACAGCGTTCAAAAACACAAACAAATGAACATTATAAGCATGCGTCTCGCAAATTGAGTAGGCCGCCTCTAAAAAACGTTTTTGATGCAATCATATTCAAGGATGATATCCATTTGTGAGGCTTTTGTGCCTGTGTAAATTGCAAGAATTTTCGACACTAATCAGAATTTTGATATTTCTAAAAGCAATTTGCGGTTAAATTACTTCCCCTGATAGTGATTAAAACTATAAAATATAACGTTATGATACGGTCGGACAAATTTTCTATCCAAGGAAAAAAAAATCTTTGTTGTTACTGACATTTTCAATATAGAATTGAAGATAAATTCAATCAAACACCAAATACGCACGTTACCATTACACGGCCTATGGTCAAGGAAACTGATACATCTCCTATTCATTCCTATTGACGTGCAACTTAAAACATTAAATTAAATTTTAATGACGATATGCCAGATCAATATTTATTTAACAATGTTTTCCTTTTATGTGTTGGGATTGCAAAAATGACGATAATAATGATACCTGCAACATTTCATTGTTACTAGACACCTAATGGCAGTGACATTATATAGAGTAATACAATATGGCCATGACAGAAATAGAAATCAGGATGACATTCCTAACTGATGACAGTACATCATGGCAACCACCGTAAAAAGGGGATTGGCATGATCCGAGAGTTATTTACCTTAAGCTTTCATGTTGTTGTGATAGAGAATACGAAGATTACCGCGAACTTTAGACAGTGTAACTCTGTATAATGAGATGTTTATAATGGTTTAAACTGATCAAACTGAAGCCGACTTTATAGTGCTACCTCACTGAAACATACTGACAAGGACTGCAGCAGGACACCTCAATCGGACACATTGTACTGACAACTGGCGAGTTAGTTCGTAATTAATTCCTAACGACCCACCAACACTAAATTGTATAACAAAATCACCAAATAAAGAGAGTAAAATGGGTAAAAACGAAACATTATCAAACAAACGGAACATGTTAAAATTTACTGGTACACTTACATAAATAACTCAAAATGAAAAATGTGGCTATAATTATTCAAATCATGTGAAACAAGCCAACAACAAGTTAGATAGTTCAAAAGTGTGTATATATTATTAAAGTCTCTGTATATTTTGTTTATATATATAAAAGTTTATCAAGTTCAACTTTACCATCATTTGTGGGTTTATCTCCACTCCATTTCCGCCAAATCTGTTCAGTAACGTCAACTATTCACAAGATTGTAATGAACATCTGAAAATATAACGAGAACCCGTCAAACGCGCGCCAAGTTACATCACCGGATGTTCAACAGAAAATTATAGGTTTGTTGACAACCAATTCATGTTGTTTCTTTGTCTTCGCGGCAGCAACCAGTGTGTCTGATCGGCTTTGGTTGCCAATCCGTCATTCTTGAAAACAAACCAGTTTGCGATTGCTTGCATGACATATTTTCCGCGGCTCATTTACATGTAGAGAATAGAGCACCACATTCGATCCTCCGTAGTCAGTAGCTAGTTGCCCGAATTTATTGCAATTATAAAAACCAAAGGTATTGTTCTCATAATATATCATATCGGTCTATATTTTCTGTCATTCAACGCATTTTATTGATTATGTCATAATATATACATCATGAAAACATAGAAAGGCTTAAACATTCTCAAGAAGAATGTTTAGACTTGATATTATGTCTCTTGTAGGTTGTAGATTAATATAATCCAATAATAATCATTAACTTTAAATGGTTCATTACATGATGCGCAGTGAGGCTGGTCATCACGCTTCAATAAGAAGAAATGTGTTCTATATGCATGACCTGACATTCGACGGGCAAACATAACCTCGTCTCCGCCATGGTCTCTATGGCAATATTCACCTATATTTGTTTTTATCGAATGCATTCTGTTGTCTTCGTATTTTTCAACTTAAAAAAAAATGTTAAAACTGCTTTAAAATCAGTTGGTTGAAATTATAATCATAATGCCGCTTTTGTAGCACGATGTGCTTTTTCATTACTGGTATTGCTGCATGTCCAGGATTACAGCAAAATAATGTTCGTATGGTAGCTTGAGGTGAGAATATGAAGAAAAAAATCTTATATATTGTCCAAATGTCTGTTGTTAAGGCTCTGCAAGACAGATAGAAAGTCAGAATAGATCATTGTTCTCGGAACATCGTTAGTTTTAATGTTTTGAAGGGTGAGGTAGATAGCGTGGCTTCAGAAGAGAATATTGAAGTATCAGTTCGAAGCCGACATCTCAAGACTGCACCTATCGTAACCATGACTACGACTACTTTAGGATTGTCCTTGAAGCCCTCAGTGTAGAACGATTGAAAGTCGTTGTATTTCGACAGCAGATTTAAAAAGTCGTATAAAAGATTTAGGGGCCAGTGTTAGATTTAATTGTTTGATGAAGCGTCAGGTCAAATCTCTGGAAGATTCGAAAACCATGGGGGGTTGGGGGATTTCTGTAGTCCCAAAGTATCGATTTTGTCGGGATTAATTTGGCCATCTGAAATAAGGGCAGAAATGCGTATACCGAACGTTGGAATTGCTTTTTTTTTTAAAATAAATCTATGTAATTTGGATTGAATACAAGTGAATGGGTAGGGTTTGCTGGAATTGATTGTAATTGAAGTGTCTATTGAAACGAACGTTTATTATGGCGATTATACAGTGATGGTTAACGCATTTTGTAATAAATATAGATAGAGAATTGGTACATGGTTATTGAGGTTGATTTTATAAATAGAGAACACAAATATGAAATTAGGTCACTGTTCTATGGTTTCTATAGCATGGCCAGCCAATTGATCATATCTGGTCAATATGACCACTCGTCTAGTTGAGATCCCGGCCGAAGTAATATTATATGAAAAAGGGCGATATAAAACCCATCACCCTTATCCTTCAATCACCAGAATCCCATCCCCTAACGACATGGGATGCAAATAGTAGCAGTAGGCTACAACGGATACATTCTAACCACTATCCGCAGGGGTGACAGCGGACGAATTAGTCGTCCCAATTCCAAAATGCTGAACGTTTAGCAGGAGTAGCAACTAACAATGTTATAGACCCTGGTATGCATTGGCTAGGCTACATAACCAAATGCCTTCTTCACAGGGCGACTATCGCTCAGCTAAAGGCCAAAGGAGATGAAGTGTCAAGGTTTTTGTTTTGATTTGTTAAACGTTCTATCAAAAGCAAAGGTCATTTAAAGACGACCTCCCTTGTGTGCGAGATGCATGCATGTGGTAAATGCTGTTTTTAGGGGCTGTGAAAACTAGGCAGGCTGTAATATATATGTATAATTTGTATAAACATAATTCCGTTAACATTCTAACTTCTAAATCGGTAAGAAAGGAGCATCTAAATCTCGAGATAAAGTTTATAAAATCCAGTTTGGCAATTTGATTGTTTCTCTTGTCAATTCCTCATGTCGGCCTTTAGCTTAGCGTTTGACTCTCTGATGAAAACGGTGGATCTCCTAGCAGGGAACTACCAAAATGTCTTATATGACAAATTCTTTCATTAGACAGATCCTAATTGATTGTAGCGCTGAACGAACGTTAATCAAAACTAAACCAATCCGTTAAGGAGCAGAGAATATCTCACTCTATGTCGTGAGATGCGACATTGAAGAAATATTGAGATTTGGATGTAGTAGCTGGCAACCAGGAAAAAGTCCGCAACTTTTTAACCTCCTTCATGTGCTATCTACATTATGTATCTACGATCTCCATGTTGCGGTCGAAGAATCGAATGGCGATGAAATTAAGGAAACTGGGTGTAATCAGAAAGATCCCGACAAAATATACTCGATACATTTTTGTTGTAAATTATGGTTGCGTTACGCAATACGTAACTAAACCCAACCGACAGTTAACCTGTCCACATTTTCTTTAAAAAGACTTCTTACAAACCATGAGGCCTTGATTCATATCTGACTGGTATATTCCTGAGATGGAACCCAGTTTTCGAAATGAATGTCCTTCATCTATATTCAAAATTGCAAGAGTCAAAATGATTTCATTTAAAAGCCTGAAACCGAGATATTTGGCTGGTAGGATCAAATATCATTGACCCTTATTCAAGGAGTCATATTTTTAAAGCATTGGCACTTTTTTTTAGAATTTGTTTTATCAAATAAAAGACAGAGTATCATCGAAGATGTGAATAACAGGTAAACGATGCAGGCCATTGTTACATTTTGCAGGGCGAGGCGACAGTATCTGAGACTCATTCTCTTAATTAATAAGTAAACTAGTCCATCGAGAGTCACTGTTAGAGTGTTAACTTGGTGGTGGAGCGATTTTACTTTGTGGGGCAAGGTACTACACGAGATGATCGTTTAAAGTTTCAGGAAAATACAAAAAGATACTAATACTACATCGCCGAAATAACATTTTCCTTTCAAAAATGTAAGTTTTGATTTTGTATTGTTTAACGTCCTATCAGCAACTACTGTCATTAGATAACGGTTTCTAAAATGTAATCATTATACATTACGGCCATTGTTGTCCTCAGTAACAGATCGAATATCCTTGTTTGTCCATTCCCAAACCTACGCAAGGCACAGTGCGATGGAAAACAACGCTATTTGTATTTATTTTGGAGAATATCATATCAAATATATCATTCTTAAGCTTGACAGTCAGTTTTACGTTTCAAATTAATGGTTTGAATTTCTAGTGCCTAAATTGTCAGAGGAGCGCGAGAACTGAGAATTCTTAGTTAATGAGTAATGTAATACTGTCGGATTGTAGGTTTTATGCCATGATTCAATAATATAAACTGGCCACGCCTATTTAGTAATGCGTTTAGGTAAACCATTTATTGTACATGTACCATATGAATAATAATTGCAACCAGAATTTCAAAAAAAAGTTATGACAAGTACTCATATGCGTCTATTGAGGAACAGTAATTATATCCGATAGGTCTAATCTTTATCACATCCTAGGGTTGCTGAATGTATACCCAGGGACGTTAACATAAATATATTTGGCCCCTTGCGACAAGGGAGTTATCAGCTTGTCAAAAGTCTTAATACAAAAGGATGGCGCATATTTATAAGGCGTTTAGCCTTCAGGAAAGTCATTATTCTGCTGTTTTTTAGATACCAAAGCTATTTTTAAGTAAATAAAAAAAAATGTGCTTACTGATATCTAAGTGTATTTATGAGATCACAGCCAAAAGAAATAAATCTGTATTATCAAAAATCCGATCTCTTAATTTAAGAAGTATCCAAAACCGAAAGAAATATTTGAATCTTGTCAGTGATAGATGTGCGTAATAGCATTATAAAAACAGGTTGTCGCAGTCATTTATTTTCTTATCAATGTCAGCAATGATATCGCATTCTTTCTTTTGTATTCCTTTCGGAAAGAGTCGACTACAGCTGCATGTGTGTCGATTGTAGTTTGGCGAGAAATATTCGAGAAATACACGCTGGAGTCAAAGTTATGGTGGATTTAAAAAACATCCGCTGGTGAATTATATGTGCTATACAGAAATGTTTGAAGAATTCACGAAATCAGAAAAATATTAAAAGAATATTCAAAATAAAAAAATATAGTTATATGCGCTTAAATGCTGCTTTAGTCACGAAAAATGAAATTCAAAATAAAATTTATTAAAAGATCAAACAATTTATCATTAATTTATACGATTGCAGTACTTGAAGGTTTCGAAAACGTTGAAATGTCGATTCTTAAAAAAAGAACGACAACTGTCGATAAATAAACTTGTGATTCAAATTAAAACGAAAGGAAAATATGGACTGATATAGAGACGTTTGAAAAAAAGAAGCCCATGGTGCCTGCATTGCTCATCTGGTTATTTCGGTGATAATATCAAATCATTCTTACAAGTTATATTTACACTTTAACCATTTTTGGATCAGAAGTACTTGATTGTTATTTGTTTTCTCAATCATACTATATTGCCCCTATCGGATCCCGGTCGAGTGCACCTGTCATGTTCTTTGTTTCCACCATGTCTGACCATGATTCAGTGCGATACGTTCAACATCACCTCAGTTGAGCGGTTTCAAATCTCTCACGCCAGGATTATAACAGTGTGTTTGTTTCCCCTTCATCGCCTCTATCATCGATTCAGAAATCTGTAATTTGAGTAGGTTCAACCCATGAACCGTTGAGCTGGACAACTGTCCATCGACTAAGTTTGGGTATAGCAAAAGTCTAGTATTGATTAGATTCCCAGTTGTTTGGCCGTCGTTACAACCTGTTCCGCTTTGCCATTACTCTTTGGGTGTTCTGAAGGCGAGGCTAGTTGTTTGAATATCCATTCATTCGCGAAAAGTTGAACATCCACAAAAGACAATCTTGAACCGTTCTCACTTTTCACAGTTGCAGGTATTCCGTAGCGAGTTTATTATTGACAACTATTGACCACTTGGTGTCGATCAGATGATCAATGCTGACATAATTCGAATAATAATCTATAGTAATGAGATAGTATTTGAATGTGCTGTTAACAAATCGCGCATGATCTTAGACCACTGCACATCTGAGACCTCCTGGGAGATAGCTTTTTTTACGCTGTCGCTTTTCATATGAGCAATATGCATTTCACTTAAAAATATATTCTCTGATCTTGGCAGTCATATTGGGCCAGTCGGAGACATCTTTCAGTTCCGATATAAAATGGGTGGATTTTCGACTTGATTTCTGATCGTAGTGATAGCGCAATAACGGCGCATTAACTTCGAATGACCAATTTGTGCCAACTTACTGCCTCTTACTGTATGTCACGAAGACGAGCATCCACGATCGGAATGTCATAAGCCATGTTGATGGTCTCAAGTTCATGGCTGTTTTCTGCGTGGGTATGATCAGTGCCGTCAGTGAGATAGACACGGGTAAGTGTATGGGCGATTTAAACGATTTTTTTTTGCATACAACACTATCATGATATCGTGTTATGCTGCGGTCTGTCATTGTGATGTCATTATATCATACATTTCTATCATCGCCTCCGACAACGTCTCGGATACAGACTTTGAGGGGTCGTCTCAAAGACGTACAAATTGCTGTCGAATTTTAGGAAATAACAGCCTCAGTGGTCTAACATTTACACATATAAACATCTCGATTTACCAATTCCTATGTCACTCTGTCTTTAGTCACAATAATAAACACAATTACATATAGGAGTCCACTTTCCTTAGCGAGTTGACCGACATGAATCGAGTCAAAGAATGATGAAATAGTTTTCATTGCTATCACTATGACTATCCAAACGCCCCTTCCGTACTTAAGAAACATATACCGGTCGAATGGTACCGGGTGCACATGTCGATTGTTAATGGCTGACATTTCAATCTTGTGTCGTTAGCTACGTACCTGTACGAGTAATCAGTGTAATAACTTTCTCGTCTAACTGAGGAAAAATGTTGACGAAAACATATGCCTGCTCGATATTATAAATTTAGGAACAATTACGACAACACAAATAAACTCTCAATTTATGATCTGAAATAATTAAATCTAACATCTGTTAAATATAATGTCAAAATTTATTAAACTCGTTCAACAATTTCTCGTTAGATAAGTTTAATATCACATTGACAGTTGTGGAAGACCCTCTATATATGATAGTCAGATGAATGTTTCATAGAGGGAATGTTAACAAATTATTTACGGGTCAATTGTCCGACAGTAAAGAATGCCTATACGATTATCCTATAGTTCTCACAGAATTAGGATAATAATTTTCCAAAGAAGGCAGTTAAATACTTATATTTCCTGCTAAAAATATCTTAAATTCAATTTATAAAAGTGTCATAACATTCAAAAGTCATTTTTTTTGCGCTGTCAATGGGACCTGTTCTTATGACGTCACGAATACAGACGACCTCTTGGTAAAAAAATATAGTTCATGAAAATAAACACCTAATTATCAATTTAATTTCACTATTTTAATCAATAAATTCAATCCATAGGATAATAACCTTTTATACAACAGAATTACAAAACAGGAATTATTTGATAACTATTATAACTAAAGAGCAAATAGTACTGGATCCTAACAAGCTGACGTTCGCTAGATGCATTTTGTTAAAAAAAAAATGAAAAAAAAATGCCATGTAGTAATTACGACAGTACAGATAAGTAAATTGTTGAATTTCCTGCCCATTTATCATGAAGACACAAGTAAATTATGACCTTACCCTGCTAACACAAGTACTCACACAACTAATTCAGCTAATCAGCTGTTGTTTTACCCGAACAGAGTTCCTACAGAAAATGTATTTTTGTCGCTTATAGGGATTGTCCTGATTAATAAACACATGGAGTGCGTACTTCCTATATTCTCATATACAGGAAAATAAATAAAAGCATTCGCTACGTAAGCACGCTTTGTCGTCACATCGATTGAACTTGTGCTATTACTTACTAAACCTTTTATTTGGTTATTTATTCATATCCATCTAAATACCACCTAAGATGTTTTCTAATGAAAGACAATGGCCTTCAGCGAAACGAATTATCAACTGAAGGGATTATTAACGAATACATATAGATATTGTCCCTATTTATCTACAAAATGTATCACTGCTTCATGTTCTGTTTGTATGGGGTCGTTTGTAATTTACTTGTGTCTTGATAAAGGAGTGGATTGCCTCAAATATTCGACAAATCACTTGTCTATTCTGACGTTATAACTACATGACCACTTCGATCCTCTCTAAAAGGATGACTCACATTACGTTTTCAAAACTAGCTTGAAAGCAAAACAAAAACATATTAAGATAGTTCTGCAAAAATGTAGATTTGGCTTCCAATGCCCTATTGGGACAGATACGTTACAAAAGGCTCCGCTGCAAATGGAATGATAAAGACCAATCCTGTTACATGTACACTTTTGATGTGATGGAATTAAAGTATTCGTCTGCTACTTTGTATTCCAGATATTTTTTCGAGTGATTGGGGCGATGGGTTGTGACGAGTGTTGAATCGCAATGACGTAATAAGTAATTGACACATGATTTGATATGGAAGTCGATATTATGCTATAACGTAATTGACGAATTAGAAGACTAATCTTCGTGGCCACATGGAAGATTAATTTTCATAATGTTATTTTGACTCCAGAAAAGTACCAAATTATCCGCGTTGAAAATTCGACACCACATGAAAGAATATATCCTTTTGATACATTCCTATTATGAATATACATCTACACACTTATTTGATTTTCTTTAAGATGATTTAAATATCAAAAATATACGACGTTATTTAATTATCAGGTTAGTGCACACCCTTTATATTTCATACATTATTTGAATTGTTAGATTCAGTCAAAATTTGTCTTGGTCTTTTTACAGTGTTGCCCGTTCATCCGTTCGGCGTATTTTTATATCCGTCCGTAGATCTGCTCCTATATATCACAACCGAGCTCTTATTATGACAGGAAATTGAAATTTCTTAGTTCTATTTTAATTAGAAAATTAACTTTTCGTTTTTATATTGGTAATTATTAAGATGAAAATAATGCATTTTCTTGGACGTGGTACGTGTTTCCTTGTTAAGTCTGCCACGTTTGACTCTTACGTCACAGATGAATCCTAGAAGGGCAAAACTGTATTTTATTGTATCTTCTAATAAAATCATGCAGTTTACCTTCTTGCATTCTGCTTAACGAATTGATGTATTGTGGCCTGGTGCTGCCTTTTATTATCAATATTTTTTTGGTTTTAGGTAATTCTTCTGTTACAAAAAGTCAAAACACAGAATATTACAAACTTTGTTCCACATATTGGTGTAATGGACGTGTAGTGCATTTTGCTACTGACAGGTTTTTACGTTTTGTTTGTAAGACTTTGGGGTTTAGAAACACTGTTTTTTGTTGTAGTTAACTATTTTTACAGCTTTATAACACGAATAATTTCGGATATTATCTTTCTTCTTCTTCTTCTACACATCGTTCTTTCTGCTAAGCTTTTTGGGAGTGGGGCGACTGGTTCGCCAGTTGTTTGTATCATGTGACCTTGTGATGTGCCCTGCTGGATTTCGGTAGAGCGGTTCAGTGAGGTAGCACTATAAAGTCTCCCAAACACAACATATACACATTAACATTACGCGTTCTTCCCGCACACAATACTATAAACCAAACAAAATTTATCTTTACGGTACATCTTATAAAAGATGAATACTGGTGACCTTTTTACATTGGTTTCGACAAACATTAAATTGATTTAATTTTAGCATATTTGTACATTGCCATTGCTCGTTTAAAGCTAAAGTTTTCAAATTGTTAACCATTATTAAAAAGATATCATGTTTCAACAGATAAACCTGCTTCATCAGATAGTCCACTTCAACAGATGGCTCGCATGTTACACTAAATGTAAACTCCGACAATAACTATAGTTATGTTTCATCAAATATCAAAATTAAGGTATCACGTTTACACATGAGAATATCAGCATTCATGATTGAATAACTATTGATACCTGTCACCGGAAGTGATATTCAGGCTACGGTCCACTTATTTCTAATACATGAATTCCCACGTTCGTCTTCGATTTCCCAAAGATCAATACAATGATTCAGTTTTGTTAAAGGTAAAACTAGCATAGAGTGTGATTATTGGAAGGGCGTTATTTCCGAAGAATTCTTCAGGGAATTTTCATGACCTTAATTCAATCCTCGTCGATAATAATGTGATTGAAATTTAAATTCATATTGCTTTTAAATTGGTAGGATTCTGTATGCTTGGACCAACGGTCATATGAAGATTAGTCTTTATGGAGACAAAACCGGAAGAATTGCAACTGAGGGCTATGAAGGTAACGAAGACGGACAATGATTTTGTTCAATCATGTTTCGATGGGATCATTTTTATCCTACATTTTGAATCAATGTCCGACCATGCAGAAGTCATCGATTACCCCAAAACCCCTACCCCACAGATGTCGCTATATACGATATATTGATTTCTTTTTGTTTGTCTCACTGAATTATCACTTTAAGCTATTGCAGTGAAACAAACAAGACACCCTTCTACTAATTTTGAGCAACTGCGTTTAGTTCCAGTTTGTTAAGAATAGCATTTTCCATATTACATAATTCAATAACTTTTATTGGTATTTTTGCGATGACTAAGTAGAGCAGCCACGTATCTTTAATAATAATCTGCAGAGCATAAACAAAGAACAAAACTAAGTTTATCAAGTTTTCTGTTCAACTATTGTATGTCCATTGTACATGCTTTTGGTCACTTAATAAATCAATATGTTATGATACTGTTCTGACGTTAACAGCAAAGATATACAAGTAACACTGAAATATGTGACATAAGATAAAAGGCGGATGTTATGGCAATGACCGAGATAAGGTTGGCAGAATTTATTTACGCAACCAATATACCAAGGATAGGTTTGTCTGGATGAGTTATGGAAAACGGCATATAGTACATCTACATAAGATAAGATCGTATATACATATATACATGTATATATAAATATATATCACCTTCTATATTAATTTTTTACATTATTGCTTGACAAATATGTATGACTAAGTGTAAAAAATGACACTTGCGATAAGAGATCTCACATGAATCAAGGTTTTAAAAACATACATTCATCATTCACATGCATTTTGCACAAAAGGATGAAGCTGTCCTAAAAACACATTTAAGTATACTATACCAGTTAAAAAATAAGATAAATGAAATAGATAAATAAATATATTGTTTTGAATCAATTTTTGACTTTCAAATTAACTGTGACAAATGTGCTAGAGAAGCAGTTAATCCGCTAAAGAATAAGAATATGACCCCCTTCTTAATAGCCAGAGTTGAAATCAAATCCATGAAACCCTGCCTATTCACTCGTATTCGATCCAGTTTATAAGGATTTGTTTCAAAATAAACCAAAATATATTCCATCGTTTGGAATTCGCATGTCTTCTCTTTTAGAGACTGTCTAAATTAATGTCGACACAGTTGCATTCTTTGAACCATATAAATTCTGTCAAAAATTACCTTTCTCTTCATGACACAATTATGTGATCCCTTATATTTTTCGTTCATTCTTACTGGACTACAGTCAAAATAACGTGGTCTTCTATCATTCTACAATGATTATTCTTAGGGCAATTATATGATAGCGGCAGCCATGGTTACGGTAAATGCAGCCTTAGGATGCCGGCTTCCAAAGGAGATTTCAATATTCTCTGAGGAAGCCCATGCTATCTGCCTCCCCGTCGACCACGTTAAAATATAAAACGCAACGAGAGCAGTTATCTATTTTGGCTTTATCTGCCTAACATTGTCATAAGACAGAAATATGGATAAAACCCTTTTATACGAAAAATATGATTTTTATTACATAATCTTGCCTCGTGTACATACCGAAACACATGGCAATGAAAAAGTATATCGCGCCGCAAAAGGGGCATTGTCCCTTCCACTGACTAATTTGAAACTTTATTTTACCGATTTTAAACAATTTTGAACTTGCTTTTTATTATCACAGCGGCAAAATGAATTGAATCGATATGTAGACGATAAATTACACTCGATGAAAGGAAATATTGGTGAATGGTTTTCTTGTTAAAGCGACAGTCTCCGAGACGAAGTTGTCCTTGTCCGTTTGCGAAGGGGTTATACATATATAACGCATTCCTACTAATCGAAGTGTTACGAAAAGCTTAGTGCATCACATACAATGAACCAATATTTGTGAAACTATAGCCACTTCTTCCTTTTTAAAATTAACGAGAGTGCACCAATATATGTTTGATGTTGTTTCGACTTTTGAACAGTTTCCTCATAATTTCTACTCGCCATTTGTGGTGCTAATGACCATTATAGTGTTGATGGTCCGTTAAGAATATATAATATAACATAATATAATATATAGAGAGGCTCTAAATTTGAATAAAACACGAGTAATTTGGGTGACTTTGTCAGCAACACCACCGTACCGAGTCTTCCGATTCCTTGAAAATTTAGATATGGTTGATGACAATTGGTATGTAGGTAGAGTATGACAATAGACACACAACGGTGACATCTATGTTTCGATTGAACAAGCTGGCTGTCATCTGCTGGCCTTTTCTTGCTAGAAATTAAGATATTGTCCAATTTTAATCAAAATTGGGTTTAATATGAATGCTGATTCACGGGAAAAGATTGTAGCTCATCAGTTTCATTAGCGACTGGTGTATGACTTGTATCACGGACCGTCCCCATTATAATTAGAACTTGTGTACAGTAACGTACCATTCTTAAGGGTCCATCGACACGATATAGGTCATTAGGGCCGAACAATGGTGAATATAAATGTGCAAAAACGACACAATATGAAGTAAACAAACCATGTAAGAATGTAAATATATATTTGTACACTCACGTACAATTTAAATTCTGAAGGGGCGGTTGGTATACAGCCAGAAGTAATTATTTTCTATATAAATCTCATTCTTGATACTCAAGGTCACTTTGAACTGTTGATCTGTATCACAATATTTGAGTAACCATAGTCACTTTGTTCATTCTAAACTACCCTAAAGAAATAAGTTTTAGATGGTACCAAACTCGGTCCATCTAGTACCGCGATATCGATTCCCGAAGTGCGCGATCAGTGAGCTGGTCACTCACGCCAAATGAGCTCTTGTCTGGCTGTGACGTCATATGTTAACCACCGGAAACCAGTGTGATAGATAGTGATAACTGTATCAGTTTACGAATTAAACATGGGTGTTGTCGACTTTGAGGACTGAAATGAACTTAATTTAATTCCAAAAGACGTTTTAAGTCCGCGTGCCAGTTACGGTCCGCTCTATACGGGTTTGGTATATCTGTTAATCGTAAATCAATAAACATATCATATTGTTACTGACTATTGTAAGCTTGGGAACTGGCTTTGGATGTCGTTATTTATCACTGTTATTCAGCTATGTTTAATATGTTAATAAGTGTCGGCATATTTGGCTGTGTATTACATTCTACAGACCAATTTCATTACCATATAAAGGTTGAAGAGACCGACAGTCAATTAGAACTGAAAAACGTTGAGCCTGCTCGAATTCTACGACTATGTTCTCAAAAGTATTTAAAATGAGATAAAAAAAGAGATGCGACAAATATCGTACGCATGAAATATTATCCGTAGCTATTGTTCTAAGCCAGGTCTTGGAATATGACGGTCTAGAACAGAATATTTACATACTGTAAAACTGTTATTCGACTCTCAATGCATGAAATAATCATTAAAACTGTTGAATAGTATTCAGTTTATACCATACGTGGAATAAACTCTAAATGCGTTTTGATTGGTTGACAAGATGACCTTTCTCCGTGACTATTTTTTTAATCATGTGGTTCAATGCAATTTGATTGGCTAACACTTGAAGGCCGCTTCATGATGTCCTGGAAATGATGACACATAAGAAGTAGTTCGCAGTTGTTTTGTTATATTCTTGAACATATATATGGATTCTTATCCATTTATTGCTTTGAAAGAATAAACTTACTTATTTTTTATCATGATTTGTAATAGATTGTAATATTTCCATACATTTCCGAATTTGTCAGTTTTGCATGTTAATTACCGGTATCTCAAATTAGGTCGTATCCTTACACCACACCAGATATTGTGAAAAGAACACACGTTGACACAAAACAGGCCACTTCATTCGCAGAATAGCATTTCTATTGTGGTAGAAACAGGTCACGCAAACTCGTGGTTGTTGTATATGGTATTTCTTTCACTCTTATTTTTCAAAAGTTAAAAAAAAGTTGAGAAATAACTCAAGTGAAATAAATACCATAAACATTGTACAACAACCACTCGTTGTATAACATCTCTTTAAACATCAACGTTTATTGATTGATTAATTTTTTTGTGATTTTTGTTTTAAATATCAAATAATAATCATCTTTATCATCGTTTCCGTTTCATTTTGCAAATGCAACGCTCTCAATCTGATTGACGAAACATTTCTGACATCAAAATGAATAATTTGTTCAAGTTTTTGCATTAACGCCAGCATATCAACATTTAAAGAGAGGTTGGCAGCTGCACGTTATGATGATTGTTAATCTTACCCACGGTGTTGTCTCCTAACAGACGTAATGACACCTTATCGCCTAAAATATCGTGTAATAAAGCTGTGATATATAGTCAACTTCGTTCCATTTGGATAAATGTCTCGGAAGGTTCCTTGAAATGAATGTATCTCTGACAGCTATATATTTCACCTCGTCAATGCCACCTGCAGCATGTACGTCTTGTATTTTGGATGAGGATATATGTTACATACCATTATCAAAGAAAGCTAGACAATAGGTTCGATAGAAAAAAAGAAAGAATAATTTACACCACGACAATTCCAATGAAAGAAGACCAAAATGTTCATCCTTACTCCATAACATACTCATGATTGTTTAAGAAAGCTAGACAATAGGTTCGATAGAATAAAAAAAGGATAATTTACACCACGATGATTCCAATGAAAGAAGACCGAAATTGTCATCCTTACTCCATAACATAATCATGATTGTTAAAGAAAGCTAGACAATAGGTTCGATAGAATAAAAAAAGAATAATTTACACCACGATAATTTCAATGAAAGAAGACCAAAAAATGTCATCCTACATGTAACTCCAAAACATACTCATTTAAATAATGAGTTTTGGTACGTGTTTAAATACCACTTCAATGACCTGTAAATTATATGATCTGCACACGTTTCCTGTGCGTTGTGGTAAACAAAATTCATTGAAAACATTATCAGGGAGAGTTGTTAACTCACTGTTAATCAGATCATAGTTGAGACCACGAGTTGAGCAAAACCTGTCAACCTGTACCATAGGATACGAGTAACCGTAGTGATGTTTATCATTATTTCAAGAAGCGGCCTTATATTATGCATTTATGGCCCTGGATGAGGGTAATATGAAGGTTTGTTTACCCGAAGGTATCATATTTCCCGAGGGCTTGCCCGACGGAAATATGAGAGCTGAGGGTAAACAAACCAGGGCCATAAATTGTTTATTATACCGAAAAATAATCAGTAATGATGATGATACTCAAAAATAAACTGAAGATATGAAATATCATTGTCATCACAAACCCCTGTCGCTGAATTGATACGATTCCAGGTGTTATTGACAGTTTCTTTTAGAAACTCTTGGAAATAGTTGGCGTGTATATTTGTTGATATTTTCGTGTTCTGAGCAATCTTGTTTTGCAGAATTTGATCTATTTCTTCTTCTTCGACAGCAAGAAAATGTTTGCGTTTCTGTTCGTCTGCTATTTGTAAATAACTGGAAGAGAGACAACTCCTCGCAACAGAATATGGGGGTCACCATGGGGGCACGCGGTCCAGGGAGATATGATATTTGTCTCCCTGGCTCACGCGCCTCAGGGAGATATGATGTTTTGTTCCCCTTCCCCGTGATGCGTTTCGGCTAATCACAGGCACTGTTATAAACATGAGGTATAATAAAATCTTTTGTTCGTCGTCATGCGTTTTCCGTCCGAAAACATTTTAAATTTTTAACTACATGTACTGAGGGTTGGGGCGAAAAGGGGTCAAATTGACTTTCTAAAATCTTCGTCTCATGACCCATATAAAATAGAATCAAATACCTTTCATAGATAGAAGAGTCTGGCCCCTGGCTACAAGTTATACAAGGAAATCTCAGTTTTGGCTATCATTTGTTGAATTTCTATTTGAATAACTTCTATATTGGTTAGTATTGGATAGCAGTTTGATAGTATACACGTTAGTCATGACTGACGCCCATAGGCGGCATCTTAAAGGGTCAAATTTACTCAAAACTATTCAAGAACTCAGGTAACAGTAACGGCCATGGGACTCTTGTTTTAAATGATTTATGTGGATGTACATATATATACATGTTATAAACTAATTTTGAAACAAACAATTTACATGACCGACCGTATGCTTATATTTTTTTTAAGTGGTGGACTCAAATATTTTAGACAAGTCATCAATATCATTCACGCGAGATCCTGTTACAACCATGGCACAACACCGGAGTCTTCCTCAAACACCATTTTTGCAGACAATGGACAATAATCATTCTCTTGCCAATTGTAGTACAAACAAATGCCTAGAATAAATGTCTTATTCCAGAATTAATTTGTCCGCTGTTCTTCCTGTACGTCTATCTAATTGTCTCACGGGTTTCTTTCCTATGCCGGAGGTCGGGATCTTTCTGATAATCTCGTGTCACTGTACTTCTAGGCATTTCGAGCTGATCAAAATATAGTAATTATCCAAGTCAATCCTGGATGAGAAAACGTGTCAATCAGAAATGTCAACACAGCAGTTGACCTATTAGCTTTTCTGGTTGATTGCACTGCATAGATATTACTCTGTGTCATCTTTCCCTTCCGATTCCTTTTTATCTGATCTAGAACAATCTCATTCATGGCAAAAGAAAGACATTTGAATATGATCATGTAATTCAGTAGTTTTGTTACGCACAATTGTAGAATACATTTTGTCCTGGCCTAGTCTTCCGAAGAAATATTGTCTATCTAAGCAATGATGTCATTTGTTTTAGTTTCATCGGGGTATGTAACAAATTTTATCCGCGTAGCGGATTCTTACAGAAGTTTGCAAACAAAATTTGTTTCATACTCCGATGAAACTAAAAAATAATTGACATCAACGCTTATAATTGATTTTTGAAAATGATTTTCTAATTTAAAACATGTTTTATGTACAATTTTACTGGTTTTAAATGGGATTCTTTTTCTCAAATCAATACGCAACGTCAATTGTCGTATTGTGACGTCACATTTTTCGCGCCATTCTCGGAATTTCTTTCATAGAAGAATAAAAAGAATTTTTCGGCCAATCACATTTGAGTATTTACCATGAAAACAAAGAAAAATTAATTATAGAAGAATGAAAAGAATTTTTCGACCAATCACATTTGAGTATTTACCATGAAAACAAAGAAAAAATAATTATATGCTGATACAATATAGTATCACAAAATTGGTCGATCTTCAGCCCGCTTATACCAGCATGTATAAGAAGAGATTGTCTTTGTTTTGGCTTTGTATTGTTTAACATCCTATCATCCTATCAACATCTATAGTCATTTAAGTAATATTTATATTTCCACTTAATTTTGACTCAATGAACCTACCACAGTTAACTCAAGTCATTTTCCAATGAACTATATCAAGTCCGGCGTAAGAATACATTTGTCGAGCTTGGACTATATTTTTCTAATTCGTTTTTAAAAGTGATCATATATATATGAAATAAATTCCATTAAAGATAATATTTGTTCTAATCCGTTATTAAGTTTGTTCACGAAAGAAATCCTGGAAGTAATAACCATATGTAGACAAAGAGTGATGACGTACATGTCGGTAAGTTCCGTGGTAGACTTGCACAAGTCCCTATTTGTCAAGGACAAAATATTATACAAAAATATCAAATTTTGTTTATAAATATAAGGATTGAAAAAAGTTATGTTGAGGTGTATGGGGGTATAAACCTCAATAGGTCTTGAAACAAATTTATTATGAACTGTTTCGCAGTTCATAATAAATTTGTCTCAAGACCTATTGAGATTTATACACCCATACACCTCAACATAACTATATTCAATCCTTAATTGAATAAAGTTATGTTGAGGTGTATGGGGTACATTGTATAAACCTCAATATGTCTTGAGACAAATTTAATAATTTTTTTGAGGTTTATACCCCCATTCACCTCAACATAACTTTATTCAATCCTTATATTTATATTTTTGTATAATATTTTGTCCTTGACAAATAGGGACTTGTGCAAGTCTACAACAGAACTTACCGAAATGTACGTCATCATTCTTCGTCTACATATGGTCATTACTTTCAGGATTTCTTTCGTGAACAAACTTAATAAGGAATTAAAACAAATATTATATTTAATGGAATGTATTTCATATAAATATGATCACTTTTGAAAAGGAATTAAAAAGTATAGTCCAAGCTCGACAAATGTATTCCTACGCCGGACTTGATATAGTTCATTGAAAAATGACTTGAGTTAACTGTGGTAGGTTCATCGAGTCTGAATTAAGTGGAAATATAAATATTAAAGGTTGACCTCTCATTTGTGCGATATGCATGCACGTGGTGAATTGGTGTGTGATCTAGATGCTTTCAGTATGTTCATGTTTGCCCCCTTTGATAGCGCGGAACATATGTCGAAGAATATTGTCGAAGAAATCCAGCAGGACAACTCACCTTATACTATCAACCGATGTTTTAAATGTATGTAATAGCTAGAGAGCATGATTAATTAAATATAAATCACTGCCCCCGCTAGGGATCTAACCCGGGACCTCTAGCTTACTAGTCTTACACTCAACCGATCGAGCTAAAGAGAAGATATCTCTAGCCGAGTGGTATATTGCGGCTAGTATTTACCAGGGTTATATATTTAACAGCACTAATTTACGAAACGGAAACAACATTTTCGCATATGCCGTGATACATATTTGAATGCAAAATATTTAAGGATTAAATAGTCTGGGATGTTCCGTCGAGGGAACATTTATACAATTTCTGTATGTTTTTTTTTTTTATACTTTTCACAGAAAAGATATATAGGGCCATGAAACAAAACAAAACAAAACGAAATCAGAATCGATAAAACCCGGGCAAAATGCACAAAAGATACTTCGACTCCTTAAAAGCGTTATGGGAATTAATAAGATAATCTTTTCTAGGTTCTATTACACAAACTACAGTCGACGTGCAAACTTAAGTCAAACCCAGCTAATGTCACGCTCGCTAAACAAGAATAAGGTCACAGAAAAAAATGTTAGCACCTTTCAAAACAAACTAAGGGTTACAATAGAGCCAAAATATTTTAACTATATCATACAGCTACTTCGTCCTTCTAGTCAGTGATGCCAAGTGTCTAAGGTTGAAGTCTAGAAGGTATTATATCATTTTGGATCCAGACAACAACGGTCAAATGCGGAAATATTACATGTACATATGTACAGTGGCTATATGCTTACCAAACTTTTGTTACAGATGATATCACACAATCCATCGAATGCTTGGTTTGTATATATTTATACTAAAATAATACGCAAGGTACTATACTCTACCGGGGTGTTTAGGCATATATTTACATTTGCTCCGCATTTCCCCATTGACACAATGCTAAGAGGCAGTTGCCACCATACGCCTATAACACCCAGTGCCTCAGGCTATAACACCCAGTGGGTCATATGACATTAAAAAAGGCGGGATTTTTTTGTTGATTCAGTTTTTTTCAAAGTTGACGGAATGTGTAAGACAATGTAAATATTAAGCATTGAACAGTGGTTTTAATGTTGTTATAGTCGGTATGGCAGCAAGATGTATGGTGGGCAAATGTAGCATGGGAACCCTAACGGGTTCCTACATGTATGCCATTTGCCCACCATACATCTTGCTGCCATATCGACAATAAAAACATTAAAACCGCTGTCCATTGCTTAAATATTCACATGGAGACAAATATGACCATACACCAACCTCCCAATATACACTCACACTCAAACACCAATACCACATGCATGCAACTCGGACGCAGGGGAGGCCGTCTTAAAATGAGCTGTCGATAGGAACAAAATGCTATACTAAACAAAACCAATCTATGGGGAACGATACATTTAATCAAGGTTTGCTTTTTATTGATCTCTTTGAATTTAAAGTAAGCAACAACAGTTAAAATCTGTAATTTATTAGCACGTCATGGCCCTCCCTAAAGATGTTTTAGACAGAAAGCATTGACAGGATACAAGAACGAACTGATAAAAAGTGACACATCCTGGAAATGGTGTGTAGATATTAGGATTGGTTTAGACAACCGGAAATACCGATTATAGAAGTGTGAACTGCACTTGTATTATATCAATATCCAAAAGAGGAAGTATGGGTAACCGTCATTAGGCCTTGACGGTTGTTTAAAAGAATAGATAGCTAAAGGAGACAATAATTCACATTGAATTTATCTCAACCTAACCGCGAAAGAATTTCCACGAAGATAAATATGTATGGATATCGGTTATGAATGTTGTTTAAATGATTGACGTCTTTATCTGTTGAATTAGTTTTATTGTATTACGTTCATTTTGTAGCATTCTTTGTTCATACGAAAAACAACTAGATTTCTATGTTGATACACATGCATCTTTTATTACATGATTTGTTTCCGTATTAACCAATACCCAGTTCTCATTACGTACAGTAATACTTTCACGTTTTGCATTGTAAGCTTTTCCCTTCTTGATAAAGATTTCAAAGAAATTGAATATTTTGTAATTAATGCATATCTATTTTGTCATAAGTTTATGTTATATAGCGAAAGACCTCTTATGTTCAAAATAAAAGATTATGGACAATTGTATGAAATTCAATTGAAACTAACCCGGTACTTATTTTCCCATCTATCGAAAAAATATGGCCTCTGTGATGAATCATAGCTCACAAACCACCTGAAAGCCTTCGATCTACACCACATGATATGACTTACCATAGCCACATTTATGTTTTAAATGTGTTTGCGTTTGTGTACGATTGCTTTTTTTTTTTTTTTTTAATATTATTTATTTGATAATTTTTGTGCTTGAAACCTTGTTTTTTTTAGCTTACCACATATTGGCCCTTATAACCTGTTGAGTGTTGCTTTATCATTAAGAATATTATAGCAAGCATAGCATGCTGGGAATTGCTAAACCAATACATGTCCCCTATCGGCCCCGCTTAAAGTAGTAATAATATCCAAAGTCCCTCAAACTCGATCTTGATCTGTAGCTACCCATACTAAATTGCATATGAACTTTTACTAACATACCTTGAAGCATGACAGAGAAAAGTGTGGAAAACTGAGTGAACCGGCGGACAGACAGACGGACGAGGAGGAAACCTACATTTGTATAGTGTCATCAGCTTCACAGGAAGGGGAATATTAATGATAATAACATCTCGATGTCTGACTGAATGTTGTATTCTATAGTCTGGAACCGTTTCGAGTGTTTGATTTTGTTTCGTACTGTTCAACGTCCTATCATCATCTATGGGTAATTAAGGACGGCCTCCCCATAAGAAGCTACTAAATTTCAATACATTTCTGAAAATAATAGAATATCCCTTTATATTTGCTTCGCGTCTTCTTTGTAGGAACGGATTTAAGGTTCTGTCCCCTGGTCGATGTATAGAGTCTATAATAAGATGCTTACGCGAAGGGTTTGATTATTTTTTTGGGGGGTTCGCCGCTTGGCAGTATGTGACCGACTGGGTCGTCCTGCTGGGTATCTTCGACAGTATGCTTCAGTGAGGTAGCACTATCAATTTACCAGTCGGCGTCAGTTCTGCAAGGAGACGACCACGGACATATAGCAGCCTCTAAAAACAAGCATCACTCACCACACGCATAAATCGTCATTACATAGCTGTTGGTAGGATGGTAAGTGGTATAAAAACAGAAACTCAAAGACAAGAACTACATTGTGGCATGATAAGGTAATATTTAACAATACAATGTCAGTGAATGTCTGGAACATGCTTCCTAGATCTGACTCAAATAATATCCTCATTGCATCAAGCTTTACGTCAATACAATAAGAGTATGCTTTAAAGCAATAACGGCTATCACTAGTTATCATTACAGAACGATTACTACATGTTTCCCATGACGGTTTTATGATATCTTTGTAAAGAAAAAACATCAACTTTATGTGCCTTTGTACATTACACCGAAACCAAGCAAACCCAGTATATGTAGCTGTGATGTCACGATCCTGCCGTTGACACATTAAACGCGATGATTTTGGGACCGGAAAGAAGTCCCTTTACGACCATGTGACGCGTTCCAGTACATATACTACTGTGTTATAATATCATACTTAGCGTAGGTGTTTCGAAGTTACATTGAATATGCCTGAACATTTTCAATTAACCATATTCAATAATACTTCTAGAGTTACTTTAAGAATATAAATCTTGTTTATATTACATTCAAATTGCTTATTAATCCCTAATGACTAGTTCATTAATCGTATACATACAAGAGAACAAAATCACTCAAGCGGTTGAGAAAAGTATTAACTTTGAGATTTATTTGTCTGTGTATTTTTTTCTTAATTATAACAGAAGCATGTAAGATTTTTTTTTCGATATTAAGATATTTTTTATTGTTTCCTCTATACTCTTTGCTCAAGTAATCTGAGATTAAACATTTTATTGATAACCACTGAGAGTACCGACATATTAACGAAACAATGATTAGAAGTTCAAATCGATTAAATTAGTTCCTAACATGAATACATGTATTCCTTGTTTCTTAGGACGAAAACCCATTCATGTAAATGTTGCCGTAAAACGCAGGCAACAAACCACATAATAAATCATCGTCACAAGTGGTTGATTCCAAGAAAGTTAATTTATATGCGAAAAAGACCCTTTTGCATGCATGAAAAAATGGTTTAATGCTGCTCATCATTTTTGGTAGCGAGACGAATGGTTCGCCTGTTGTCTTGTCAGCAAGTGACCAGGTGGTATATGCTGCTGGCAGTATGTCTCAGTAAGGTTGCGATATCACAATAAGATAAACACAGATAAACCGCAGTCTCCCAAAAAAAAAAAACACATATACACTACATGCGTTCATCTCACGTCATCGAAATTGAATGGACGTTAAACAATTCTAAAAGAAACGTAACGTTAACATCATAATATTTTTTATTAATGTATAATGAGCGATTCGTGCATAAAGAACAATTGATACAAAAACAATAATTTAAATAAAGAAAAACATAAAATTATTTATTTACAAAAAAATGCTCCTTGCTTATTGCAAATATGATCTTCTGAAATGTCACGTTTACTTGAAGACAAATCGTTCGTATTGTTGCCATGACAACGAGGTGATCTACACGCGAGTTTCAGAGTCATGTCTCTGACATGTTCCGAGAACACTTGGTTGATTTCGTTAAGTATATAATAGAAGTATATAATGGTGTCTGGATTTCCCAGACTTCGTTTGAATCATCGTATCAAACGTAAAACGAATAACAACGATCTAACGTCTTATAAACTCACGGAATAGACACATGGCCATCGATTTATTGTTCAAATTATGCAAATAAAATTGTATACATAATTTCATGCATCATACAATATATGTTACAAAATATTGTCGATACGAGATGACTTGTTTAAGTTTGTGTAAACTTAAATCAACGGATAGCAGAAATATCTAAACCATGGGATACTGATCATTAAAAAATATTGATATAGATAAATTTGTATAATTATATACCATTACTTACCCACGCGGTTAAACGTATGATTCCCCGTTGAACCTGCTGTGGGTTAAGAAACTTGGTTTAAATAGTATTTTATTGCCAAAATATTTACAACATATTGGTCAATATATACATGTACAACAATTTAAGTTCAGGAATCTGGCATAAGAGTACGCTCTTACTTGAAGCCATCTCCCTACATATGTGATTTACAAATGTGCTATACAAATTAGTTTACTGATATAATAGCAATTACAATAAATGTTAAGATCAAATAACAAGACCGACTATGATCACTATGAAACTTCAGCTGTATGGTAGACGTGAACACTCCAGCTTCCTGATAGTGATCATTCCATTTTTCGATAGTAACATTCCCACTTTCTTGATCTCCGTTTGTATAAGGCTAACTAATTACAGTTGATAAAAAATTCCTGACTTCCTCTTCGGATGAAAATTGCAAAAAAAATTAAAACACTGGATTTTTGGTTTCTTCTTACTTTTTTCGCATGGCAACGTTCATGTGCCCATTGTCATTTTAGCCTTAAGTTGAATGTTTGTCATTGTGAGGAATGCTTTGGGTTTTGTACCCTTTCCGATACGTACAGTACCAGATTCTATAAAAATAATAAGTTGTTACTTACGCTTAGCTCGAAGCATTTTGGCAGTGTGACGACAGGTTTGCCTGTTGTCAGTATAATGTGACCAGGAGAGATGTCCTTCTGGGTGCCTTCGGCTGTACGCTTCAGTGAGATAGCACTATAAAGTCGACATCAGTTCCGTGCTATCACAAGCAGACAAACGCGAACGTACTGCAGCCTCCCATAGCACACACGCATTCACTATACTCATACTGATCTTACATAGAGAAGTTCGTCATTAAGTGATAGGACGTTAAACAATACAAACCAGGCCAAACCCACACATGGAAGGCCGTCCTTAAATGACCAAAGCTCTTGGTAGAACATTAAACAATACAACACGACACTATTGTCTGAATCACAGATCAGAGGATCCATCAAATTATTCTTTTTTTCTATCCCAACGGAATTCTCTATATGTTTTAAATGCGTTTGATAATAACATAACAGTTTTTAAGTTAGTTAATGACAACCTATTTCATTTGATGATAACACGGCATTTTTATTGTTAATTTCTATCTCCGCATTCGTATTCAGAAAAGTATGAGGCACATTCATCTATAAGGACGCTGGCAAGTGGTCTACGCCTAAAATCTGTAGTATACGTCTGGAATACCAATTCGAGCTTTGTGTTTCAGCGTGTAATCGGTAATAGGAATGTCTCTCACCGTATCACTAATGATAGCCGACAAGTGATCGAGTCTACAGCTATGGCACAATAGACAATTGATCTTATTAATCGCAATATTGCCTTTATCATAGCTAATCTAGAACGTTTGTATTGATACATATACTGGGCAACGTATTATTAAAGGGACTATGACTGTCAAAGTAAACAGTTTGAAAACATATCCTTAAGTTAATACGTTCCCTAGGTTATAAGAATTTACAAGCCTCAGCCAATGTTAACAGTGTTTTGATGTATGTTTTCAACAAAGCGCACGGTATATGATATAATCAGCCTATTTCACTGTCTTTAATTTTCGGGAAAATGTGATTTCTTCCTTATGCTGTTTCGTTCTCCATACGTTCATATGTACAGCATTGATGTAGGATCCAACACATTGTTTTGTTTTTGTATACATTTAGGTATTTTTTACTCAGTAATTACAGGCACTAGTTATAGTCACTTGCCTTAGGAAAAAACAAAAAACAAAAACAAAATCAAAAAACAATAATAACCCCTCCCAAAAAAACAACAACAACAACAACAACAACAAAAAAACAAAAAAAACCAACGAAAGTGCCACTCTTGAATGCGATGTCTGCACCATCTATTTAGTGATAACAACCGCCTTATGGCTAGCTTGTCTTTAATCAATACCTTGCGACATGTTGGTATCCTTAAATGTTAATCGATAGAGTGGCAACAGTGCAATGTTTTACCAATTTCAACGGTACATTTATCCTGGTTAAATTGTCTAAAGCTGAAATAACCTGTGTGTACACTGTCTCCTCACTGTATATTGTCTATGTCTCAGACGTCCTTATTGTTCCTGTGTTTACACTGTCTCCTCACTGTATATTGTCTGTGTCTCAGACGTCCTTATTGTTCCTTAGTGTACACTGTCTCCTCACTGTATATTGTCTGTGTCTCAGACGTCCGTATTGTTCCTGTGTGTACACTGTCTCCTCACTGTATATTGTCTATGTCTCAGACGTCCTTATTGTTCCTTAGTGTGCACTGTCTCCCCACTGTATATTGTCTATGTTTTAAGAGGTCCTAATTGTTCCTGTGTGTACAATTTGTGCTGTAATCAGGAATTTCTTCCTGTTGTTTACATCTCGATTACATTCGTTGTTGTCTCATCCCGGCATTTTGTTTTTAAGTGTTCATATTGTTAGTGTATACGTGGATTGGAGTGTTGATTTTGTACGACATGGCGGACTATTTAGATACACATCCCTAAAACATAAGGCAATAAGAGTAAAAATACTACATATGATTGATGTACTATACTCAAAATGTACACAATCTATAATATGTAGCGTAAAAAGAGAGAACTTACCACTCAATATATAGCTTTCCTGTTAAATATAGGTTACACAGACTAGATAAATGCAGGCAACAAACCAGTCAAGCATCTGTCACACACAAACATTGAACGCAGGTTCCACAGCCCAATCAAAGGCAGGTCACCAAACGTTGGTTTGTTTTATTTAACGTCCTATCAAAAGACAGAACAAACAGCCTTTCTCTCAGAGGCGAATGACATTTAAAGACCAAAAATCAGTAAATGTCAAGGTAGACATTAGGAAGAAGAGAGTTGTTAGAAATCAATTTAAATCAATGTATTTCTTGTTGTTGACGTATTCTCTTTGTAGCTTGGCGCTGAATGCTCAACTGTCGATAGACCGTAAAACAGCACAAAACAAAACAAAAACCATAGCTGTTGTTAGTACTATAAACAATTCAAAATAAACCAAAACAAGAATACAGACAGATATTTTGTCGATTGATTTCTGATAAAGGAAATTTTAGACCAGAATCTCATATCAGCGAACCTTCAATGTGAAGCACGTAGTGTAACGGTGTTGTCAGTTTCAACTATGGGCACTGACCGGAGGGGAACTGAAATATGAAATTGATTGATCATGTGGAATGACAGTTTCTGGTAATTGTTTTTGCTGTAACTTCAGAATATAGTATTCATTAATATTGATATGTACTGTATACCGAATGAACTTTACTGCTTTGTTATTTTCACGGGATTTTAACACTGTCACGAAAATGTAAAATTCCCGTGAACATTTACCATGATTTTAAGCGGTTTTAAATAGTTTAAGATTGTAATCTTTGGGTAAACAAATATAATTTTCTTAATTTCGGTATTATTTATTCACAAAGCCAACCCACGGAAGCAGTAATACGTAATATACTCGGTCTTAGTTTTCATCGTAAAATATACACTGTTTGTGAAATCGCGAAATGAAATATACGTAAGTCAGTTTACGAGTCTGTAGAAGGAATTTATTGCAGACGAAGCCAAACTGTTGTAGATCTAACGAGAGAACTCAATATTTTCATGTACACCATTCTAGATCGAAAAGACAAATATCACATTTCAATAGAAAATAGACCACATCATAGATAAATCATGTTTCCATATTTGGCGATAAAATGTTAAATGTCCTGCGAAAGAAATTATCGGGTCATCTCGTGTCTCTCTCTCTCTCCCCCCCCCCCCCCCCCCCCCCCCCCCCCCTTTTTTTATATTCATATTACTTGCTGCGAGAAGTATAGCACTGCTGAAATAAGGTAAATTAAACAGTTTCTAATGCGTTTTTGAGATTGCTGAATACACGACTAAATAGGATGTTTTGTAAAAAGCGACTATTTCAGTCGCAAAGGACACATGCTGAGGCGAACTTAACGTACAGAAACTCAATTCATATTTTTTCTTCCTGTGACAATATAAGTAAGCTTGGATTCAGCACATGTCTAGCATTTACAGTTTAACAAAAGAAGGAAATTGCGCCAATTATTGATTTCGACATTCATTTTGTGTCTTAGTCTGTGTTTTCCATGTCAAAGCTGCTGACATGGCAAGGAAAGGTGTCAAAAAAGGTGCTGTTATTGTACTCGGCATAAAACAAGGACCTTCGCCTAATTTTGTTGAATCTAATCAAACTGCAGAACAACACGAGAAATGGCTTTAACGGGCAATAGTTTATCTAATTAGGCTTAGAATATGTATAACGTGTTTTGTCCAGCGACATCTGGTGTTCATTAAATTTGCACAAAACGTGATGAGCTTCACACTGTGATTCACAGTGGTACCTGCCACGGTTTTAAATGTCCATAATATTGACCAATCAGGTTAGTACTTTCTATTATCTGAATCCAAATTCGCAAATATCTGTTCAGCTACAAAAGATTATGCTAGTTAAGTAAGCGTTTGTTATAGTTTACTGATACACACGCTTATGTATCTATAAAACTTCGCAATAAATATATATTCTCATATGACCCTGGCTGTTGCAAAGACGTCAAACCCCTAAAATGATAATACAACAAGAAATATCTTTTAAAAAGATAAACGGCATAGTTTTAATACTGGTGGTTGTGGTTATAATGTAAAACTGCTGGTGAAATAAATTAACGATCTAATGGGTTTCAGCACGGATAACAAAATTATATCAGTTTGAATCATTTTTGGTGATAATAAGACTGCATTAGAATCAGGAATGTATTTTTATTAATGTGTCATTTGAAAAGATTCATCCACTTATTCAGCTTGCATTCAATCTTAACTTTGTTCCGTTTTTAACTGCATATCTGCATTTTGCATTTACCGCTACATTGACCAATCACATACTTCATCTTGACCAGTAACGCCTCCTGTCGCGTCATATCCGGGACTAAAAGAAAATTATATGACTATGCCGAAAAATCTCAAATAATGAAGAAATTCTATGAAATTATTTGTTAAATAGAAAGTGTGGATATTAGATCAATACATTGTATTTCAATGAAGATATGTATATATTGGTGAATGGTCTCCGTGTTAGAGACACTCCCTGTCAGTCTTTGGAAGGGTCATACATAAAACGCATTCTTATGTTACTGACATAAACGTGAGGACCAGTCTCAGAGTTTCGCATGCAGTGAATCATTTACCGTTAAAACTTTAACTGTTTGATATACAACCTAGAGGCAGCTTCTAAAACATTCTATATTTTGGTGGTATTTTTTTAACGTTTTGCAGAATGCACAAAATGCTTTATCAAAATGGTATTATATAGCAAGTACCATTGGTATGCCATGTCATCATTTCGTTTATCTGTATGAATACCGTTATGCGCTAAATTTCCTTTCACCAAAATTAGTACGTTTCATTGTATGATATACAGTGTTAAGCAACACGAGTTTCGTTTGTAGCAGTCCTCCCTCGATCCTGCCGATGCTTGCTATTTGTTTATGAGGTTTTTTGTCATGATTTATATATTTTTGTGGAGATTTGATATCAAATTAGTATCTAAGACTTATCCATGGAGAAATGGGAGAGATAGCCACATGTCCTCTCCTTTAATCGCTTTGATTTGTCTTAATTTGACACACAAGAACCATTTAGGTGAGTTTGAATATCTTTGACATCTTCAATATTTCCAGTTTCTATGACTACCCTCCTTAGAGAGTTTTGCATTTTTAATATTTCCAGTTTCTTTGACTTTCCTCGTTAGAGAGTTTTAAAGTGGGCTTAATATTTCTGATAACTTGTTTTCCCTTTTTTGTTCGCATTTGAGTTGTGTTGATGAAGACTCTTGTTAACCCTTTTTAGGATGCATTTCAGAGTAATACCACAAATTAAGCGTACGCGAGGCTTTACTTTCGAATCGACGATTCCAAGGAGTGCCATGATGAAATAATGAACACCATGTAATCATCATTTACAGACCTGTATCCATGGCGTCAGATTATCACGAGCTCGCTGTGAGAGTCCTAATCTCACAATTATTTTGTTGGTGGATTTTGCAATCTCGACAAAACTGTTAATGCCCTAGTTTTAGTTTGGAGAAATTCCCGGTGTGAGATTTGCATCCGTTATAATTTACTGGAGAAACTTCATCTCTGCTTATTTGCATTTATAATATTTAACTTAAACATTGATTTCGTTCTACTTTGCAATAAACCGCTCTGAATTTTAATATTCTATTGACACAGCATGTTTCCTCAAGACCCCTAAAGAAACGGCGATTTTCTTCCCTCTTCTATTAAGGGAAATAAAAGGCAAGAATTGATCTGGTCTACCTATCACACCACTTAACCCTTTTTTGTTCTCTTTTTATCGTGGTGTCTATCTAGACAAACGTCCTCTAATGTCTCTGACTGTTAACTTTATATCGGGAGTGTCTCTGGCTGTTAACTTTATATCGGGAATGTCTCTGACTGTTAACTTTATATCGGGAGTGTCTCTGACTGTTAACTTTATATCGGGAGTGTCTCTGGCTGTTAACTTTATTTCGGGAATGTCTCTGACTGTTAACTTTATATCGGGAGTGTCTCTGACTGTTAACTTTATATCGGGAGTGTCTCTGACTGTTAACATTATATCGGGAGTGTCTCTGGCTGTTAACTTTATATCGGGAGTGTCTCTGACTGTTAACTTTATATCGGGAATGTCTCTGACTGTTAACTTTATATCGGGAATGTCTCTGACTGTTAACTTTATATCGGGAATGTCTCTGACTGTTAACTTTATATCGGGAATGTCTCTGACTGTTAACTTTATATCGGGAATGTCTCTGACTGTTATTTTATATCGGGAGTGTCTCTGACTGTTAACTTTATATCAGGAATGTCTCTGACTGTTAACTTTATATCGGGAATGTCTCTGACTGTTAACATTATATCGGGAATGTCTCTGACTGTTATTTTTATATCGGGAGTGTCTCTGACTGTTAACTTTATATCAGGAATGTCTCTGACTGTTAACTTTATATCGGGAATGTCTCTGACTGTTAACATTATATCGGGAGTGTCTCTGACTGTTAACCTGATATCGGGCGTGTCTCTGATTTAAACTTGATATTGGGAATGTCTCTGACTGTTAACTTTATGTCGGGAATGTCTCTGACTGTTAACATTATATCGGGAGTGTCTCTAACTGTTAACTTTATATCGGGAATGTCTCTGACTGTTAACCTGATATCGGGCGTGTCTCTGACTTAAACTTGATATTGGGAATGTCTCTGACTGTTAACTTTATAGCGGAAATGTCTCTGACTGTTAACATTATATCGGGAGTGTCTCTAACTGTTAACTTTATATCGGGAATGTCTCTGACTGTTAACCTGATATCGGGCGTGTCTCTGACTTAAACTTGATATTGGGAATGTCTCTGACTGTTAACTTTATGTCGGGAATGTCTCTGACTGTTAACATTATATCGGGAATGTCTCTAACTGTTAACTTTATATCGGGAATATTATATCAGGAGTGTCTCTGACTGTTAACTTTATATCGGGAATGCCTCTGGCTGTTAACTTTATATTGGGAATGTCTCTGACTGTTAACTTATATCGGGAATGTCTCTGACTGTTAACTTTATATCGGGCGTGTCTCTGACTGTTAACTTTATATCGGAAGTGTCTCTGGCTGTTAACTTGATATCGGGAGTATTTCCTGCTGTTAAATTTATATCCGACGTCATGGTAAATGCGATGTGCGCACGATGTATGCACGATAATATAAATGTGCGATTGTATCATGCATGCGACTGTGGGCACGATGGGCACTCGAGACTTAGTTTGTGCGATAGTTATCGGGGTTTATTTACATTTAGAAATCGATTACAATTAATATTGAAACGCTCGTAACGGTTTGGACATAAGAATGGAACTATATATATATATCAGATTATCCATCTTTAAGTCTATTTAAAAAAAATAACTAGATATAGCGGCTTGTGGCCAACCAAGGCGCTGGTCCGTGACCTTCTTTATTATCACTAGCCATCGGTGCGTGAAGTGTCGGGTGTCACATAGAAAAGCCATACCGAAAATCTCCTTGAATTAACGACAAAATTATACATTCCAGGTTATGTTGTCTTGATAAATAATTATACACATTCCCTAACCTGTGGTAAGCTGTACACATACGAGAGCGTACTGTTGTAAATGTTATACTCTATTTCAAATAAATCAACCTATATGTTAACATTATTTTACATTCGGGAAAGTAAGAAATTGACTATAATTGTTTTCAATAGTCTGACAAATCCATCGCATTCTTCGAAACGTGGGGAATGTACCAATTATAGTATACATTAATATTTTTCTTATTTCATGCATATCATAATACAGGAGTTATTTACTTAAAAACAAAAAACAAACAAACAAACAAAAAAGCAGAAAGGAAATGACCCATGGCCAGGCTGTACTACTGTGATCTGCTACCTATAAATCTGTATAGGAGTATACAGATAGTCAAAGTTTAATTTCTAATTTCATAGAGATTGAATTTTAATACAGAATTTAAATTGTGATTGTAATCTATATCTACCTTCTTGATACGACTCATTCCGAATTTTAATTATTTCGCAATATTGATCGTCCGATCTTACGAAACCACAACGTTGTGCGAATCAATTGCACATCGTACAATTGTGCGCACGATGTGTGTACGTACAACTGTATATAGTTTGGTTTGTTTTGTTTAACGTCCTATTAACAGCCAAGGTCATTTAAGGACGTGCCAGGTTTATATGAGGAGGTGGAGGAAAGCCGGAGTACCCGGAGAAAAAACACACCGTCCTACGGTCAGTACCTGGCAACTGCCCAACGTAGGTATCGAACTCGCAACCCAGAGGTGGAGGGCTAGTGATTAAAGTGTCGGTACACCTTAACCACTCGGCCACCGCGGCCGCTCAACTGTATATAGATATGTGGATACTCTATTATATGTTTATAATATGGCATGTTTGACCTTTTGTGGTGAAGTTATATATTCCTAAGATCTCATAAAATATGAATACTTTTTTTATCTAATATGTTGCCTTTACACCATTTCAGATTCCACAGATAACATTTCTGTCAATAATGTTATTGACAATTGTAATTGGAAACGCATGCGTCCTGGCCGCCATTATGCTGTCTGACAACGGAAGAAAAACAAGGATGAATTTCTTCATTATGCATTTGGCAATATCAGGTAACTCAGCCAAAACGCTTTTATATATTCTACTTCTGTTACAAACATTCAACGGCAACAGGGAGTGTTACAATGTTACTCTCTTTTACATTTGGTAAATTCACAGCTGTTCAAGATAATGTCCATTTTTGCGATAATGTCCAAGTTTATGGCTTCTTTTTTACAATCATGGAATAAAATGCAGCTCACAAATCATACGTCCAAATAAATGAAGTGAAATATTAAACTACAATGTAAATCAGGAAAAAGGGATATATCGTTTGTCTCGTAAATTGTGCAACTATTGACAGGGAAAATGTCTTCAACACCATTGTGGACAGGAACAGTGTATTGTCGATCTGCTTTCGTAGGTGTCGATGATTGAGACCAGGAGCATAAAGTCTGTAATCAGGATTCAACAGACTTTTCTTCATCTATGATAAATGCTATTTTACAACAAATTGCTGAAGAAAGTCTGTACATGTATGTACGTCACTAAATGTCGATCCAAAACAACATGTCCGTGGTGTCATTACTGCCGGACTGGAAATGACTGGTATTTTGTATCATAATCGATTTTACTGGAAATAAATAAATATACATCGTATGTATCTGTACAAAGGAATAATTGTAGACGGCGCTGTTGTTTTACTACTCAGAATTTCCAGAGTATCATCGTTGAGATATTTGATTAAAAATTATTTATTGCTGATAATGTGAAATAAATTCCGTTTCTTTCCAGATCTGTCCGTCGGAATGTTTCTGGTTTCCATTGATCTCGCCGAGAAAATATTTATTGAGTGGCTAGCTGGAAACGCTCTGTGTAAAATAATAAATTTTCTGAAGGTAAAGTTTTCCAGCTCCATAATGTATCCATGTCGTAAGTGTTTTCGTATTTATGGGACATACATTAGAACTTGATTTTGAAAAATAATAATCAAAATAAATAAATGAATAAATAAATAAAGTAAATAAAATAAATAAATAAATAAAAAGTAAAATATGATTTTACGCCACAATTACCTGGTATGTTTTAATTACCCAAGGTTTGCCGTAGCTCTGAATGTTACATCTGAGTTCCTATCAGGAGTTGAGCGCTACGATATGTTTTAACGAACTGATTTAATGATGCAAAATTTGTGCACCAACTCGTCCTATATTTCATTTATTTGTCTTTTTCTCACTTCCCTTTCCTGGTAAAACAAACCTTTTACATGTATCAGAAAGAAAGTAGCCAATGCATTAACGTTGTTATTTATGATTTGGCGAAGGAAGTGCCTATACTTTTTACATTGATATTAAAATGCAGGTATACTTTATTAAATCAGGTTTTCCATGATCGAGAGCTATTTTAATTCGGTGTCCTATTATAAAAGTTTCCTTGGGCATGTTTTATTAATTACGATTTCAAATGTACAAATCGTACAACCAATGATATCATAAAGCCCAGGCCACATGCGTCACTACCTTAATGCTAACGTTCTTAGCGTCCTTACTACTGTGATTTGTCGTAGTTTTACCACCAAAGAACCAAAAAACCTTAGGACTTGATCATATACACATTTTCATTTTTTACCCTAGTTTACCCTTCGTTAACATAACTTGTGTTTTGTCGTGGTTATTTATAAATGTGTTAAGTTGCGTAATTTAACGCATGTCTGACCAAAGACATATAATATGAACAGTGGTTATTTAAAGCTTTAAATCAGTAGCGAGATGTAGGTCACATATATTCCCTATGATAAAATATAAATATATATATAACGTATAACAGCATTATGTGTGTTTAATCTGGATCTGTTGTTTAACAAACCTATTTCTTTTAACGTTTTACTGTCTCGTTTTGTATGCTTGCTCTGAATAAGAGACTTGTGACCAATACTCGATAGTCTGGCCCCTCTACTCGATACATTGACCACTCTACACGACACATTGGTCCCTCTACTCGATACTTTCCTCTCTCTACTCGATACATTGGTCCCTCTACTCGATACATTGGTCCCTCTACTCGATACATCGATCCTCTCTACTCGACATATTGGTCCCTCTACTCGATAGATTGGTCCCTCTACTCGATACATTGGTCCCTCTACTCGATACATTGGTCCCTCTACTCGATACATTAGTCAATCTACTCGATACATTGGCCCCTCTACTTGATAAATTGGTCCCTCTACTCGATAAATTGGTCCCTCTACTCGATACATTGGTCTCTCTACTCGAAACAATGGTCCTCTACTCGATAGAATGGCCCCTCTACTCGATAGACTGGTCCCTCTACTCGATAAATTGATCCCTCTACTCGATAAATTGGTCCCTCTACTTGATAAGTTGGTCACTCTACACGATACATTGATCCCTCTATTCGATAGATCGGTCCCTCTACTCGATACATAGGTCCCTCTACTCGATAACTTGATCCCTATACTCGATACATCGATCCTCTCTACTCGATATATTGGTCCCTCTACTCGATACATTGGCCCCTCTATTCGATAGATTGGTCCCTCTACTCGATAGATTGGTCCCTCTACTCGATACATTGGTCCCTCCATTCGATACATTAGTCAATCTACTCGATAGACTGGTCCCTCTACTCGATAAATTGGTCCCTCTACTCGATAAATTGGTCCCTCCACTCGATACATTCCTCCCTCTACTCGATCAATTGGTCTCTCTACTCGATACATCGATCCGTCTACTCGATAATTTGCCCCTCTACTCGATAAATTGGTCCCTCTACTCGATACATCGATCCTCTCTACTCGATATATTGGTCCCTCTACTCGATAAATTGGCCCCTCTACTCGATAGATTGGTCCCTCTACTCCATAGACTGGTCCCTCTACTCCATAGACTGGTCCCTCTACTCGATACACTTGCCCCTCTACTCGATATATTTGCCCCTCTATTCGATACATTGGTCCCTTTACTCGACACATTGGTCCCTCTACTCGATACACTTGTCCCTCTACTCCATATACCCGATTCTTTCCTCCCTATACTCGATACTTTCCTCCCTATACTCGATACTTTCCTCCCTACACCCGATACTTTCCTCCCTATACCCGATACTTTCCTCCCTATACCCGATACTTTCCTCCCTACACTCGATACTTTCCTCTCTCTACTCGATACTGTCCTCCCTATAACCGATACTTTCCTCCCTATACCCGATACTTTCCTCCCTATACCCGATACTTTCCTCCCTATACTCGATAATTTCCTCCCTATACCCGATACTTTCCTCCCTATACCCGATACTTTCCTCCCTATACCCGATACTTTCCTCCCTATACCCGATACTTTCCTCCCTATACCCGATACTTTCCTCCCTATACCCGATACTTTCCTCCCTGTACCTGATACTTTCCTCCGTATACTCGATACTTTCCTCCCTATACCCGATACTTTCCTCCCTACACCCGATACTTTCCTCCCTATACCTGATACTTTCCTCCCTACACCCGATACTTTCCTCCCTGTACCCGATACTTTCCTCCCTACACCCGATACTTTCCTCCCTATACCCGATACTTTCCTCCCTATAACCGATACTTTCCTCCCTATAACCGATACTTTCCTCCCTATAACCGATACTTTCCTCCGTATACTCGATACTTTCCTCTCTATACCCGATACTTTCCTCCCTATACTCGATACTTTCCTCCCTACACTCGATACTTTCCTCCCTATACCCGATACTTTCCTCCCTATACTCGATACTTTCCTCCCTATACTCGATAATTTCCTCCCTATACCCGATACTTTCCTCCCTATACTCGATAATTTCCTCCCTATACCCGATACTTTCCTCCCTATACCCGATACTTTCCTCCCTATACCTGATATATTCCTCCCTATACCCGATACTTTCCTCCCTATACCCGATACTTTCCTCCCTATAACCGATACTTTCCTCCCTATACCTGATACTTTCCTCCCTATACCCGATACTTTCCTCCCTATACCCGATACTTTCCTCCCTATACTCGATACTTTCCTCCCTATACTCGATACTTTCCTCCCTATAACCGATACTTTCCTCCATATACCCGATACTTTCCTCCCTATACTCGATACTTTCCTCCCTATACTCGATACTTTCCTCCCTATACCCGATACTTTCCTCCCTATACCCGATACTTTCCTCCCTATACCCGATACTTCCTCCCTATACTCGATACTTTCCTCCCTATACCCGATACTTTCCTCCGTATACTCGATAATTTCCTCCCTATACCCGATACTTTCCTCCCTATACTCGATATATTCCTCCTTTTACTCGATACATTCCTCCCTCTACTCGATGTGTTAGAGTTATTTTCATTTGGATGATTTTTTTTTGTTTCAGGTTTTTTTTTTCTTTGTTTTATTTTTAATTTGAAAGTTCTTTTTAGTGTTGTAAGGCACTAAATCGTATTCGAGATATCATGTGTGACATGTTGGTAATGCTTTCTTTTCCAATTAGATCGTCGTTCTGTATGCTTCCACCTACGTTCTCGTCTCACTCAGCATCGACAGATTCGACGCCATAGCAAGACCAATGAATTTCTCCCGGCGAGGTAATGATGTGAATGTGGCTGTATTGTTGTGTTGAAATTGGCATGATTGCACACAGTGTTTGACGAACTTTTCAATTTTCAACCGCCATCTATCTATCACGTGATATTTTATTTTCCGTTATGTCATATCCGGTTTTTTTTTCTGGGTACGGCGGCTGCGTTAACAGTTTTATATAATCCCAAGTTGATCAATAAATACAAGTGCTACTGTTAGAAAACCTGTTTAGTAATGGAAAGCATCTCGGCCCATGGTTTCTATTGTGATTTTAGCCTATACTTGGCGGTTAATTGGACTTTAATAATTATTTACTAAGTTTTCCGTTTAAATGGGGGTGTCGGAGGGGAGGGGGGGGGGGGGGGGGGTGACACATTGAGACATGCGAGACAAAAATATACATGTAATTGATGCTAATATAGCTTTGGAGTCAAAATGAGATATAATGCCGACATGGAAAAATTCATTATTCTATTCGAACGTGTTACCATTATCACAATTATCATTTTAAACTATCTAACGTGAGTTACTCTATGTACTAACATATTTTCTTTTTCGTTTGTTTAATGTTGTTTAATACCCATTTTTACTCATCCTTTATTGGTCCAAATGACTATATCAGTGATGGAGGACCCGTAATAAGGTACAACTACTGATGCTAAAATTAGGACAATTCAATGGAAAAATATCATCAAAGCATACATAAATGGTCAGCAAAGTGGAGTAAAACGTAACCTAGCTCAATCTAATTCTCCGCCTGCTGATCACAACAATACTTTGATTCTAGCATTCCTACCCGTTTACAAATCGAATAGAAATCTGTTGACCTTTCGCCAAATTTGATTCGAATATCGCAGTGGCCGCCATTTCGCTTTGCTCTCTAAGGAATTGTTGGTTTTATCATTTAAGTACTCATGCGGGATATTCTCTATTTCGGGATAGAACATAAAACATTAAAGAACTTTTGCCAAATCCTTTTGATTGATTTTGCGGTGTCGTACACCTCTATAAATCACTCACACATGCACATAGTTCCATACCATGGGGTTGCTTTCAGCGTTGGTAAGGTCACGCATTCACGAAATTCTGTTTCAATTTATGTACCAAAGTCACCGATCATTTACCCAGTAGGGCGTGCATCGTGACATACATTCTTAGTTAACAGTTTTCGTGGATACAGTTAGTACTTCTTGCTTTGATTTGAATTTTACTTTTGATTAAATGGCTGACCTGAAATGGTGTTGCGTCATACCACACTGCGCGTTCAGGTTGAAGACATGCAGGATGTCGATTTCAAAATAACATTAATACTGTTTTCCGAAAATGGGTTCATTTAATTTAGTCGCGTGTTTGTAATTACTTTCCAGTTCAATTTTGAAAGGATAATTTGAAGTAACGATTGCAATTATTGAAGTCCTAACTCAAAAAAATATCACACTCGTTTTAAATATTGAGTTGTTACTTAATTAAATATGGACTTCATATACTTGAGAAGCTGAGTCAAAAAAGCCACAGCGTCACTAACAAATTGTAATTCAAATTAGGCACATTCGAAAATAGCCAGGACACGAAAACAATCATATTGATATCACAGGAGCCTATACAGAACAATTAGTTCTATTTGTTCTGAAGGGTCTACAAGCCAGATGACACATGCATACACTTTTAAATTTCGAAGTTATAACATCATTGAGTCACAGAATTCCACCTGGTATTGTGAAGTTACAGACGAACACGCGTATCTGTAATTAAGAATTTAACTTCCAACAAGGAAATATTGTTGTAGAGTTATTGGCTGTAAGGCAAGTAACACGATGCATTCGTTTTAATTTTCAAATGATATTTGTTTTAATCTTAGCTTGCTAAATACTCGAGAAAATGGTAAAGTTCTTTAGGCTTGATTAAGAGTTCTCATCATTGCCAAAACGAAATATTCCATTTATCAAGATAAGTTTTGTTTGTGATATTATATGTATAACTGTATCATGCTATTTTACTTACTCTCGATCAAATTAGCATGCTATTTTACTTACCCTTGATCAATGCTTAGCATTCAGGGCCCGTATGCTGATCTACAGCGCGTGGATTTTGGCTGGGATATTTTCAATGCCCGCCCTGGTATTATTTGAGGCGAGAACAGAACCTCAGATGTATAACTTGACTATGTGTACGATTAATCTGACAGACTTCCATTGGAAAGTAAGTATCATCTTGGAAGCTTCATTGTTTGTCTGTACAAGAATAGTGTAATGTTAGGTTTGATTACTCTTCGTTCATGAACCACTCGGGGATTTACAATATGATGTGAAGGGTCATTTGGGATGTCTGCATGATATCATCTTTATAAATGTGAAAACATCCCAAAATGTAGTTTAAAGTAATAAATACAGATTGGATGGTCCAATACCGGAACTGGATCTGAACAGTTCGATGTTAGAGACACATTACTAAAAAGGATGCATGTTCAGCAATAACGTAATAGCTAGCGACAGTAGAGAGAATATATTGTCAAATGGTATGAATATACAATTTCATCATACAGGCACGGCAAATGAAACAAGTATTGATGATTTAGACATCTCATAGCACCACTCGAATTTATGACATCGAAGACAAAATAAATATAACAACATAAAGTTAATGGTTTTCGAAATAACAACCAAGTGGAAATGATATAAGTATATTCTGTTTAATATAAACTGATATTCAATATTACCATTTACTGTTTAAGGTTGTTTGTATAGTAGTGTTATTCTAATTGTTTTTATTTGTCATACATTTCTTAAATTATATATGTTTGCAGCAATAATAACCACAATTATCAAAATGTACGCCTATGAAGATTGTTTTATCATGAATTAAGATATCTAATATTAGCTTCATAAAAACTTTCGATTAAAAAGCTTGGTCAAAAAGAAGAAATATACCATCACAGTGATAATTTAAGATTCTGATGATGTAACTGTTGTATTTGACCAATCAAAATGGTGCTTTCTATTGACCGCATTGAAATCTGCCGATTGTTTAGTTCCGACCCACTTTTGCTGCATTTCTGCAATATACATGGCATTTTTCACCCAGAGAACCATTCAAATCCTCTATATAAGGCTTTCGATATCCTCTATATTTATCGTAGAAACTACATTTCACACCAGCATCAGTTTGGCTTTAGTTTAGTTTTTAACTTAATATGCCAATAATTTTACAATCTGGTGATTCGATCAGCTGTTTTTTTGCGTCAAATGTAATAAATACTATCTCTTATGGCTTCCTTTCAATAAACAAGCATCTATCTAAAAATCCATCGATATCGTTTTACGTGATTTTGTGTGAAACATATAAAAAATAAACATCTCCCATTCAAGAACCCTTTTAAATGGATGTAGCAAATTAGCAAAATGCATTTATTTAGATTTTTTATCCGGTTTTAAACTATTTTGACCCAAGAAATATCAAATACTCCCACGTAGCGAAATATTATCCGAGTATCTTGACACCCTCTTTTCCAGTATGAAAACAAACACAGCAAAAACAATGACATGATATTGGGAAGCACAGGACATTGTTGACTGGATTAGGGAGGTCATGCAATATCATTACGCTAACGCAACTGTAGCCCAAACAACGTTTAGTGTTGGTTTGAAAAGAAATCTTTTCTGGTGTCAACGTTAACGAATGAGCACTTGTTAATGTACAATTTCACACAACTGCAAATAAATCAGGATAATAATTCACAATCATAAAAGAAAATTGTTTCGTCAGTCATAGGTGTGTTCTGTGTTAAAAAGTCCTAAAATTTCACACTTTTTTCAATTCAGAATTAAGATCATAGTATGGTTTCTGTAGCTACATCTGGGTTTTTGTCAATAAAGATAAACCTTCCTAAAGTATTTACTTTACAACTGTGATGATTATGTAGCTTCCAAACATTGTTTTGTGTGTAGGCCTGTCTATTGACGATAAGGGTATTGTTATTTCGGTAGAGATTTTATTTTTGCGAAGTTTAAACGTATCAATCTTCATTAAAGTGCAATTGCATCATGCATTATCAGATTTCATAGAAAATGTGGCATAAAGGCCAAACACGCACAAGTGTTATTTATTTAAGGCCATTCCAAATTTATTTGTAGTTCTTTGGAATCATATCGCCTAAAATACTGAAATGCAGAATTGAATATCAAGGATAAAGTTCCTCACCCAACGAAGTAGATTTCAAAAACGTTAACTATTATTAAACAATAGAATCCCCCTAGATGTCGGTTATTATATGTTTTATTTTGATAATATAAAACAGATATTTAATGTTTGTGACTGATAATATAATATTTGTAATTAGCATAACTACAAATTATGGTGATGCTAAACGGAGGAAATCAATATTTGAACTTTTTCCGCCTTTACAATTCACATCCCCCCCATTTATTTATTATGTTTTGAAAAGCCAAGCAGGGCTAACGTTAATGTAAATGCACCTCATACAGTGACACACAATTCAAGCATTCATTAATGTTGCAACAAGACCAGTCCAGGTTACATATATTTATGTGTATTTTCTTTGCAGCTCTACTTTACGCTAGTAGCACTGAGCGTTTTCATCATCCCCGCCGTGATCATCACGGTATGCTACAGTGTCATCATCATCATCATCTGCCAGAAAAGCAAACTGGACGGAAATAACGCCAAACAGGTCATTCCAAGACAGAATGAAGGGGGAGGTAGGTTTCTTTTTTTTCTTCTGATATAACATCCTGACCATTTCTACATATCTGGGATTTGAAGTCTCGTCTCAATGTCTTATCAGCTGCTTTGATCATTCAAAGACGGCATTCGCTATGCACGAGATTCATGAGTGGTGGGCGTGTTTGATTTGCTGTATGATCGTATTGGCCTCCTTCTGATAACACAGAATGGATGCTGAGTTTATAGTGCTGCTCGGCAAGGGAACATAGTCTAAAGCCTTTCCAAAGAAGCGAAAGCTAAGCTAAAAAGTGTAAAGGGAGACAGTAAGAAGAGAATTGATTTGAAAGAAGCGTATGCTTCTAAAAAGGAGATTTTTGTATCTTGAATCTTCTTTTTGTTTGGTAACCTTTTTATCAGAATGTCTCCCTTGCCAGTACCAAACTTTGAGCATTCATGGGAGTTTTATCCCTTGCGAGGAAGGCAATGTTTTTGCTGTCTAAGCCCTGTTACATGTGCATGCTTACATATAAATACTGCTCAGTACGTCCCGAGCGCCATGATGTGTAACTGACCCCCTTTCGGTGTCAGTACCACTTACCGGGATATATGGCATGTCAGTATACTCAGAACACTTCAATCGAAGGGCATTTTGAAGCGGCCCTCATGTCCGCCTCCTTAGTTGTTACCACATCTGACCTGATCGCGTTAACGGGAAATTATACAATAACAACTGATTCCATTGCGGATGTTATTTCGTGTCATAGAGAACGTACCTTAAGTGCCAGATTGGAAAAGTGAAATTCTTTATGACAACATCACGAATTTATCATTAGTCATATCCTAATTTACAAGGACACTACTGTAAATAGGCTGAATCAAGACACATACAAAGTTGCTGTCCCTTATCATTTCTTTTAATGAGATTGGTTGATCTCGTTTCGCCAAGAACATTCCAGAAATGGTGTCATGGCACTTTTACAATTAAGAACTTGTCGCTGATAAGACTGATACAGCCAGTACAGATTTGTTTGATTGTCAGTTATAACAATACCGTTTATAGGACCATAGCACCATTAACAGAAAAAATCGTTATTTCTTCTCTTTAATGATAAAGAAATTGCGTTCATTTATTTGTTCACTGCCCTTATTCCAGTTTATGACGTTCTCGGAACAGCGAATCATTTTTTTGGCAAGGAGTTTCATGGTAGGTTTTGAATTACCATGCGTAGCAATAGCACGTTGTCGAATAAATTTGAATATATATATTCCATTATAAAAACTTTACCTCGTACACTTTGTAAATAGTAGTTAGTTACTGATACATTTTGGACTAATGAATTCAAAGGCATTCTTTTAAGTGACTGAAACCAATACTCAATTTTGCGTATTTATATGAAATTCAATATTATTTCTGATACAATATTTCTGTAATAGTTATGTCGTGTGCAATGTTTGTCCTCCAAACAGTGTTTCTAGAAGGACGGGGATTTGGTGGCGCACGACATGGGAAGGGAACCTCTGTCATACAGCAGGCCAAAATAAGAACAATAAAGATGACCTTTATCATCGTACTAGGTAAGGAGAGGTTTATTATCAATCGTAATTAATTAATTTTCGGTCGTTTATTACTTAACATTAGTGTATAACTCATAGGCTCGCTTACGACTGCGTATCATATAAGAATTGTATATCTTCATTTCTTGGTTCATCTACTATCTATGATTGCTTAATTAACCGAGATTGATATGTAATATTTAGTATTTCATTAACCGAAATTGATATATAGGTATTCCCAAAGTTGTATAATTATTTTTTCTTTGTTTTCATGGTAAATACTCAAATGTGATTGGTCGAAAAATTCTTTTATTCTTCTATGAAAGAAATTCCGAGAATGGCGCGAAAAATGTGACGTCACAATACGACAATTGACGTTGCGTATTGATTTGAGAAAAATAGTCCCATTTAAAACCAGTAAAATTGTACATAAAACATGTTTTGAATTTGAAAATCATTTTCAAAAATTAATTATAAGCGTTGATGTCAATTTTCTTTAGTTTCATCGGGGTATGACACAAATTTTGTTTGCAAACTTCTGTAAGAATCCGCTACGCGGTTTCATACATTTTGCAAACAAAATTTGTGTCATTCCCCGATGAAACTTAAAAAAAAAGAAATCAATGCTTAAATATATTTTACACTTGTCTACTGATGCAACTTGTAATTGGTATTGCATTACTTGGTATTTGGTACATAATAACAATTGTATATTTTGTATAATTTATACATAATGTACAATGGAATTAGGTGTTTTTGTATTAATTCATTACAGTATTCGTGTTGTGTTGGTGCCCGTACATAGTGTTCAATCTCCTCCATCTGTACGCGTTCTCTGACGAGGAGCTGACGTCACCAGTTCTAGGGGCAGCCACTGCTTGGATTCAAAGCATGGCACCACTAAACAGCGCCGCCAATCCAATTATTTACGGTGTTTTCAGTACCAGGATTTGCCGCAATCTCAGGTACAATTATGAATATTCAGATGCTGCAAAAACCATATTCTCAAATAGCTCATATAGTTTCTGCACACTATCTAGGTATGCTTTATATTAAATATTTGATTTGAAACTCTGACAAGAAACTCTTCTCATATAGTTTCGCATACTTTTGAAAACAATGATTCAAGTTATAGCATTTGATTTTTAATTGAAGTAAGAAAACTCAGAAAATATTCAATATATTTTTCTTGCTATTGGAAATATTCTGATTTTACGATATTTTTATTCCAATTACAACAATTCCGTCCTCATCTTTCCATTTATCAAAAAGATAGCATTATGTTGAAGATCATTTACTGAAAGACAGACAAAAGGAAGGTTAATCGGTTAAAGTATGTTTACATTTTTTCCAGACGACGTATGTTTCGTTTGATTTGCTAATAATGTTCTTCATAATATCACGATACCATTTTGATAAACTAGTATATCTTAAAACGAAGTCATGTTTAAGCATGACGAACATTAACAATTAGTCATTCCTGACTTTAAATGTCGTATCGACAGAATAGTTGTGACGTGAGGTTGCAGAAAGCATAATGTCCATTTGTTTAAATTACAGAGCAAAGAGGAAACAAATTATAGGAAGTGGATATGTCAGACCTTTAGTTCCTCTGACAGAATCACGACCATTTCACTCATTATCACAGATTAACCCTCACATACGTGCACAGAACTAGATAATACAGGTGAATTGCACGTGCATAGATAATACTTACATGGGATAAAACATATATATATGTATATATATTATAACACTAACATTAGTATACATGTACTGGTTTTGCATGAACGCATCTAGTTTTAAGTAAATTTTCATCTATATTCATTTATGCATCGTGGTATACATGTCCCTGATTAATATTACTTACAATAAGGATATTATTGATATTCTGTTTCACTCAAATGACTATCAGAACAAGCTAGACAAAAATATTTCGAAATTACACAAAGGTACAAGGACCATTTGTTACGGTACGGTAACCGTCTTCTTACCAATAAACTGACCGCCCCAATTACTTTAATACAATATAAGTTTACTGATTTCTTTATATGTAAATTAAACTATGATATTTAATCCAAATTAGTGTTAACCTTTGTGACTTATTTCCATATAAACAATGGAAAGTTAACTAACTACCCGACTAAATTCAATGCCTAGTTAACTAACTACCCGATTGACTTCAATGTGTAGTTAGCTAACTACCCGACCAACTTCAATGCGTAGTTAGGTAACTACCCGACCTATTTCAATGCTTAACTAGTTAACTACCCGACTTAGTTCAATGCTTAACTGGCTAACTACCTGACTTACTTCAATACTTAACTAGCTAACTACCTGATTTACATCAATGCTTAGTTCACTCACTACCCGATTAACTTCAATGCGTAGTTAGCTAACTACCCGAATTATTTCAATGCTTAACTAGCTAACTACCCGTTTTACTTCAATGCTTAACTAGCTAACTACCCGTTTTACTTCAATGCTTAAATAGCTAACTACCTGACTTACTTCAGTGCTTAACTAGCTAACTACCCGACCAACTTCAATGCTTAGTTAACTCACTACCCGACTTATTTCATTGCTTAACTAGCTAACTACCTGACTTACTTCAATGCGTAGTTAACTAACTACCCGACTTAACTTCAACGCTTAACTAGCTTACTATCTGACTTACTTCAGTGCTTAGTTAACTAACTACCGGACCCATTTCAATGCTTTGTTATCTAAATATAATACTTGTTCCATCATAGTTAGATACTTGTAACATCGTTATACATATAGCTATCTAACTACCGGTCTTATTGGTATTTAAGGATTAAACTGTCTTTTTTTGGTGTCTATGGTCGATATAACTAGATGCCAGAGCTTTGCAAACAAACGTCATATTGTGCGCTAGCATCTGGAATCTATATCGGCCATGGACACCAAAACAAGACAGTTTAATGCTTATATTTACATTCTCGACATATTTGTTTTGTTATATTTGAAAATTAAAATTGAGTTAGCATAAACAATGCCAATATTCAGCGATTTCGTCAATGGGGTTCGACAAATAGAACAGCCTATTTTTTCAAAATTCATTTGTCACGTGCAGATTGGCAAACAAACAAGTGCATTGAAATAATACGAAAAAAAACACAGTCTGTTCAATTATTTTTTTATTTGTGTAAAATATTGTATAAAATGTCTTTTTGATACTTTTTTATTAACATAAAAAAACGATTTACGTTAGTTACAAGTAGTTCCGGAGGGTGAATATACTCATGCGCGGCATGGATTGATGTCACGTTTTGGGGTGTCAATTATGGTCACATAGACTGCAAATCTTTTTACTTAGTTTATATCGTGGCTTTGCCACCAAAATGTAAATATGCTTAGTTAACAAACTTTAACTTTAACAAACTTAACTAACAAAGTTACTGTAGCTACTAACCTGACTTAAAGTAATACATGTTTTACTAACTGCCTGGCCTATTTCAATCCATGTACATATCTTAAAGTACATGTTTTTTTTAATTTCATGTATCTTCTTATCAATGTAATTAAGTTATGCATTATATACCTGTATATATCGAGCATGCACTATATCAGTTGATTAACCAAGTCCATAAAACATACTGTTTTATGTGTCGTCGATATGTTTATATCATCTTTCTTTTAAAACAAAATGACTTAAGCTTACGATTTTAATCCGCACTTTCGTAGATAAGTATTGATAATATGCTGTTTGGATATGCGGATAAAATTACATGTGATGAATTACAATTTTGGAATCTTTGAATCCTGGTAATAAATTTTCTACTAAAAGTATATTCCATCCTTTTAAGTGGTTTATAGGGAACAACCAACCAATTGAAAAAAATAGACTTTTGAAACATCCCCTGTGTATAGAAAGTTGAGCCAGGGATAAAATGTCTGGCAGCCACTGATTGGCCAGTTTGTTATGAAGTAACACAATATATATGTAGCCTGATAGGTAACTATTCATAAGAAATGTTGATACAAATTTTGTAAATGCTATTGATTTTTGTCCCAAAATTTCAGGTAATACTAATTAACAGGTAAACATTTCAGATTTCTGAACTTTTTTACTGCGAAATTCGCCCATTTTCAAAATGGCTACCATGGAAAAAATTTGAGCTGAAGGACCCAACTTTTTTTTTTGATGACGTGTTATATGAGACCCTAAATTTTCGTTATAAACCATAATTGCAATATTGAATTCAAGAATTTTAATAATATACTCCATAACGTTGACACTAAAGTCTATGGAAAAACAATTGGTTGGTTGGTCCCTTATATTGGTGGTACAAAAGTATGTATCTCAATTTAACCCCGACTGTTCTTTCAGTATGGATTTGATATTTCATGGCTAAGTCTCGGTGTTCATGTCTTTTCTTGCAATAGTATTGACTTCTTTAGCATAATACATCGTAATATATACATTTCCCTTTGGTACGATATTGGTAACATGTTACCGATAATGAAGTAGTGTGCTCAACTTTTAATATAGAATATATCAAAGATATACAGAATATAGTATAATACGGCATTATCACCAATACTTAAGAGTATTTCAATTGAGATAAAAATCCACTAAAGCAGATATGTAATGTTGATAATGACTGAAGTATGAATTAGATATGCTAGCTGTGTTTTATCACACAAGAATGTTATACAATCCCTTGTGTAAGCCACCTGCAGTGTAGCATGCGAGATTGTTTCGGCGTCCTGACGTTCTTTCATACCGTCACGTGTTAAGTTTAAGTAATTTTTTATTTGACATCAGAATAATACCAGTGTTAAATGTCTATATGACTATTGGCAAACTTTCACTTTTTCAGACGTATCCCGTTGTTTAACTGTATTGCTAACGCCCTGTGTAGATGTCAACGAGTACGGAGTGTCAGCGGCAGACTGTCTCATACAACATCTTGGAATGATCCAACTTACATGACTGACGCCTCCTTCTCCTCCAAGTATCGTCGCCCAGGTGTCCGGCGAACGCTCTCCGACTCAGAAAGTACCATATTAGCTTCCGGCAGACATGCGTATCCGAGAGGGTCGACTCAACATGGTAATTTCAGGCGGTCAATTTCCAGCAGCAGTCAAGAGTTTAAGCCAATCGGATACCGTAGGCCATCGGGTCTACCGTTAGTCAAACGAAATTTGACTTTTGAAGATAACCACTTGTTGAAGTCTATAACTCAGCGACCAACAAAAACGATATGTGAATCAGAAATATTGTAAATATCTACCAGTACCCATCAAGTCTATAAGACTGTTTCATATGACATATTCCTCGTGATCCTGGCTTTTGCCTGGTCGTTTATCCCCTATTTTGCATTGTATTTTTGCATTTCAACGCTGTATTGTAAGACAGGAAGCAAGCAGTACATGCAATCCCCGAAAATAGTGTGTATATATTCATTTCCATCAGTTTAAGCTTCTAGACGGAGATGTATTGACAACATTTCCATTAGTTTGAGCTCCTAGACGGCGATGTATTGACAACATTTCCATTAGTTTGAGCTCCTAGACGGCGATGTATTGACAACATTTCCATTAGTTTGGGCTTCTAGACGGAGATGTATTGACAACATTTCCATTAATTTGGGCTCCTAGACGGCGATACATTTACAACATTTCCATTAGTTTGGGCTCCTAGACGGAGATGTATTGACAATATTTTAATCAGTTTGAGCTCCTAGACGGCGATATATTGACAACATTTCCATTAGTTTGAGCTCCTAGACGAAGATGTATTGTCAACATTTCCAATAGTATGAACTTCTACGCGGGGGTGTACTGACAACATTTTTATCAGTTTGAGCTCCTAGACGGAGGTGTATGGATATTGATTTCCAGTGGATTAAGTATGTGTACCTTGAAATGTTAATAAAAAGCTCCCGTAACAGTAATGATAGAAACAAGGCGCGGTGTAACTAATATCCTCTAATACAGAGATAGAACACCTTTGACCGGCAAGAACCTGTATGACCAACTGGGACCGGACAGTTACCTGAAATGAACGATCAATCTTTATCAAAGTGAAATATTATAATTCTATTTAGCATTATTGGTGCATATTTGCTATAAATGTTGTAAAATGTTTTGTAATATGATGAAAATGATTGTGTTTTTTAATACAAGATTACAATGAAAGGACCAAAATGGTATCTTCGATACCCGTCCAAAAAGTCAATTTAAATAATTTTGATAAAATGGTCATTGGTGATGACAATCTTTGACAGGATTTTAAAAATGTGAATATCGCTGTCTTGACTGATTGATTAAAAATCATTAGCATATTTTTACTTCAAAAATTATCATGTTGAATGTTTATGATATATATACAGTGTAAAAACAAAAATCTATATTTTTATACACATTAAGGAATGTCACAGATGTATTTTCTATACATGTTAGTCGCCAATAACTCACCTTGTATAACTTATCACTAGGAGACATTTCGAGAGAGGTTTAATGGAATCCGGACCAAAAACGCTTAATTGTTTTTTTAACCTTAAGACAAACAATAACAGATGAGCACAAATCGAACATGATTTAGATAATTATAAATGTGATTATATTGTGTGAATTTATATTGTTTTCTTAAGATGTGTAAAAGTCTGTAATAACCAGTGGAGAAAAGGTGTTTCTATTTGTTTGAGAGCAGCTTCTTTGTGTAACTTTTGGTCATAATGTTTAACCATTCGTCGTCAAATATTTGTGCATAATGATACATACATACATACACACATACATACATAAATTAAACGTTAATCAACGGCAGTTTGTGAATGACCGGTACAAACGCTCTCATTTAAAGTCGGGTATATCATGTCACCCCAAATCGAGAGTATGGAAGGCCATGTCGGGAGCATCATAGTAAATATATATATATATAAGAGTACACGAAATGGTATTGGTTCTCCGTATTAAATAGCTTTCTTTAAGTCTGTCCTCGTTCTACACTGTAAAGTCAAACGACATACAGGGGAAGATTATAAAATGTCAGTTGCGGTGTAAACATGTTGATGGACTTTTGTATGGCATTTCAGTGTGAAAACACTATAAAAAACATTCTTATGTAATTCTAGCATTCACTTCAATCGCGTGACATTAGTTGTTGCAAATGTAAAACTCATTGCACTGTTTATGATGCTTTCAAACTGCCAGTAGACAAATTTCTCCAATTTTTTAAAATGTTGTTTTATCCTCCAGCTCTAAATCATCGACTATAAGAAGGGTAATGATCCCCATGGGATTGATAACATATCATGCTTCTTGGAGAACACAACAAATATTTCGGAAACTCGAAAATGTACGAGTTTACAGTAATACGCACAAAAAACAACATTTTTCTTGTTTTACTGCTGGACAATGTCGATTATAATTCTAGGTCAAATTTCATACTATAGTTAAACATTTGTAAGTTGTGTTGTTTACTGTGATATTGTGATTTCTGGTTGAAAAAATTAGCACGTGCTGCTAATTATTTTATTTCGAAAATTATGAAATATATGTATCATGTGTATAGGTAAGATGTTTGTAACATATTTCGTAGTATATTGTAAATTTATATTAATATATATATATATACGTGTTTAAAATTCGACAATTTACTTATCTGTACTGTCGTTATTACTACTTGATAAATTATACATACAAGTGTAATATATAATAACAAATTCTTGGAATAAAATCCTGTTATATTCTCTTCACGTTCCGGAAGTGGTCTGTTTATGTGTTCGGTTTTGTATTATTTAACGTCCCGTCAACATCGATGGTTATTGGATGACTACTTCCCCTGTAAGCGGACTGTAATATATTGTTTCCGTTCAACAAACCATTTTATTTCCGTCATTTTGATATACATATGCATTTGTTTTTACTTTATAAACATCCATGTTTTGTATATCATATAATAACAACACACGGATAACGTTTCAAATGTTTTATTTTACTGTGGTAGAACAATGACACTCCAGTGTCGTGTGCAAAGGGAGGTAGCTCGAGTATAAAATATGGATTGGTGAATTGTGAGGAGGGAGACATCCGGAACGAATCAGACTGTCCCTCCCTTATTCGACAAAATTCAAGGATTGTGTGCCTAATGCACAACATGACCATAGATTCAAAATGCCAGACCTCATCATACATTCTCGACTCGTATTGGACCAATTCCAATGAGCCAGAAAGGCTATGTCACTTTGACAGTTCTGTATTAAAAAGAATGTTTAATCGACTTTCCATGTGTACCTAATTAATATTATTTAATACAAATATACTCGCATAGGATTATTGGATGGAATTTTTGCATAATTGAACAGTTATGGATAGCATGCTTAAAGTTATGTAGGCATTTAATGCATGTCTCTATTATAATGATATCGTTTAAATTTCGTTATTAGCGGTGAAAAAGATTATTGGATTTTCAGAACATAAAGCATCTCAATGTAATTTGTAAAGATTGTACAAAAAAGCCATTTGAACTGAAACTGCTTAATCTAAGGTATGCATTTTAACATTATAACAAACATTTATAGAATCTAGGGCATACATTGTACAGTATACCAAACATTTAAATGATATTGTCATCACACTGTAACATAAATAGATTGTTTTTATCATAATACTGTGTAAACATGTATTGATGGATGTCATTTGTACAAAATACACATAACAAAATGTATTTTAAAGACTTGATAAAAAGATACCGTACATGTTGAATAATATGGCCAACTTGTATGCTTAGTGTATTTGTACCAACATATATATGCTACATAATATTATACCGAAAAAACCCTAAAACAAATGGATACTGATATGAACCATGACATTTTCAAAGAGGCTCAAAACAAGTCTTTTCCTTTTGTGTACATAATGATCGAACATCCGCTTAGCATTAGTTTGTTTCAGCTGTTTTAGGAATTGCACTCTGTACACAGAATTGAATCTATCTATTCATAAGACAATTTGAAGACTCAAATTCATTTGAATATTATATAATCATATCACTCTATTGTTTTGATTTTGATCACATCCACTACACACATTTATGCATAATTTCAATTCTATTCAAGGATCGCTTACAAGTATACCACCGACTGTCAAATGTCCTTCACATCAACACTTAACATTACAATAGTTTCCTGTGAAGATGTATCTTATCTATTTGAAGTTATTTATAATCAAATCCCTCATTACCAGTGGGTTTCTTTTAGTACATGTTTATAGCATAGTTTACTTCATTTTGGGATTTAAAATTATCCAGATTTCATCTTTCAATTTTTAGAATTATCCCGTTGTTACAACCGACCCAGATACACCCCTTCCGGTCAACAGTGATGCATCTTGGTCCTGACTGTCGAGTGCTCTCGTCCAATAGAACAACAGCAGTATTGTTTTTCTTTGGGAACATATATATCCTGTTATTTATCTCATCGGTAACGTAGCAAACATTTTTGTCACATGCTATCCCTAAGGGGTCAACGGAACCGACACCCTCACCTCGCCAAGACCATGAAAACAATCGATCCCTTTGCTTATCTAAACAAATGACGCGATGGTCATCGGTTGCCATATCAACAACAAATAGTTCGCCGCCATCAACACTCGCGATTCTATATGGTAATGTAAGTGGTTCCCTTTCCGCGTCATTTGTAATTTCCATCAGAATTTGACCTCTTCCGGTCATTTTAACAATTTTACAAGTCTTGGTCGATGACGTCACAGCACAAACTAAAACTCTGTTCTCATTATTAACACAAACGCCCTTTGCGTAGTACGGGTATAAATCCGCAATCGTCATCATTCTGTCGCCATTGGAAACGAGTCGCTGTACGCAGGTGTCCATGAATCGAGTGAACACAATATCAGTATTCTTATAAAGTGACATACTCACAACCCCAAACTCCGTGTCACAAGATTCCTTTAAGATTCCAAGATATTCATCCATCAACATTAAAAATCGATTCCCGTCGAAAGACACCCAGATGTTGCCATTGTCTTGTACACATAAGGCCAAGATCTTCCGTGTTGTTTTCGTTTTAAGATATTTAGCTTTTACTTCGTAGATTACTTTCTCGTCCAGGTTAGTAGAAGATGGATATTTTAGTTGACCGAAAAGTGAAACCAATTTTAACTGATCAAAGTGTTCTGGTATACTCAAGGTTGGTGGATGGCATCGGTTTATTTCAGGACATTGAAAACAACCTTCTTGGTCGCTTAGCCTCTTCGATAAAACATTAAGTGATGATGCAGAATCGCAGCATTTAAGTTCGAGTTCGGTATTTGTGATCAGTGCATTTAAAGCGGTCATATCTTCTTTCATCCCCACTTGATTTTTATCCTTTTTAAGAGTTTCTTTTCTCTCAAATATGGCAATTTCTTTCAAAAGATCTTCCTTCATTTTGTCAACTTCCTGACATAAGATGCTTGCTTGGTTGTTCACATCCTCATTGAGACGTGCTATACATTGAGTAAAATATTCAGAGAATCTCGAATCATCGCTCATCGCTGTCCTGTATTTTAACCACATTTCTCTAAATTCATCAGTTTTGTCACGAATTTTCTTCTGGGTACGACCCATAAAGTCGTCAATAGCACACCAGGTATGTTTCTTATGACGACCTGGAACGCATTTTATACAAATTACTGAAGCACAGCTTTCACACCAATAGTCAATGGACATACCCGGATGCACAACACACAAGCGTCGGCTCTCAGATATTTGTGTGTATTTTGCCTCTCGCATTGGAACGATGGAATGGGATTTTGATTTCTTTCTTCTCAAATGATGAGCCTGACATCTATCACAAAAGTTTAGCTGACATTCTTGACAGAACCATTTTACTTCTTCATCTGTTTCACAATCACTACACATCAGGGCAGAGAGATTATCTCCATCACACACATCCACGGCGGCCATGTTTGTACACTATTCATTACGTTGTACGGAAGCCCGTCGGTGCAAAGGAACCATGTCATTTTTTTTAAACAGAAACAATGTGTATAAGTAACCACTACTTAAAACATCTTTGAATATCTTATGAGTGTAACTCGTCATCTTAGTAATCAAATCTTGTTATCCTTTTTTTCTTTTTATTCATTCAGACGAGGAAGATACCGATTATCTTTTTGCGATATTAGAAATATCATGTGTGCCTCTCTGCTGTCATTTCATTTTTCCGTTTAAACAACCGACGTATCATAAAGCCCACAAAGTCACTGCTGCCCACTGGTCCAGAACGAATCCGACACTGGGTTAAAAATAGTATAGAATAGACAGAATCTGGATTAGGCAGAGCTAAATTACTATAAATAAGGAAAGAAATTTTAGGGACCAAATCATTGGACCGGTTTCGACAAAGATCCGGTTTGGACCGAGTCCGGTTTAGACAGAGACCACGGTATGTCAATTATTTGAATTATATAAGAAATTTATTGTTAGTTTCTTATAAATAAAAAAGTTGATAAAACTAAGAACACTAATATTTACATTCTAATATTCTAATTATTTACACTACATATTGATTAAGGGAGATTTCGCTTATGTTAGGACATCATTTGATGCATTTATAAAATGTGCATAGAAGCACATGCTTTTGTTCTTATGGAAATCGTACGTCCCAATTTACTGCATAAAACAATGCTATGTATTTGTGGGTATTCTTTATAAATCTAGCTAGGTCGAATCTCACGTGGCACAGATTGCCTCATAATAGGTTTCCTAGCGAATGGATTTTTTTTCTTGTAGTTGTTGTTGTTTTTTCGGCATAGCTGTATAACATTCTTTTGGCCCCGGATATTATGCGACAGGTGGCGTTACTGGTCAAGATGAAGTATGTGATTGGTCAATGTAGCGGTAAATGCAAAATGCAGAAATGTAGTTAAAAACGAAACAATGCAGTTAAAAACGAAACGAAGTTAAGATTGATTGCAAGCTGAATAAGTGGATGTATCTTTTCAAATAACACATTAATAAAATTATTTTCCGATTCAAATGCAATCCTATTATCACGAAACATGATTCAAACTGATATAATTGTGTTTTTACATTAAAAAGTGACAGGAAATAAACTTAGTGTGTTAATATCAGTCTTAGATGTTTCAGTCGAACTTAATGATGTATTAAGGCTAATTGATTGTAGAAATAAATACAACAATAATATCTACCCATTTCTCACGTTTTGGATAATCATATCTCGCCTTTTATATATATATATATTCTCCCTTTTCTTGACTGCTGGTGTGTCTAACGCCCGGTAATATCTTGAGAACATTGAAACCTTCACAATTATACCAGTTTATTATTCACATTTCCTGACCAGTCTGTATCATTTAATACTGAAACCTATTGTTTATTTAGACTGTTTATCGACGTCGTACATTCTAAGTTTACTATTATATGACACAGTAAGGCTTCCATACATAATGACTTACGGGGGCGACCGTCACCATTTCAACACACTTAACGCTCCGTCAGACACTAAGCTTAACTAAAGGAGTCTGCATACAAATTCAAAGCACTTCCCCAGCTTGAAAACTTAATATTACACATTACTCTATCTATGCTTTGTATATAAATATTTAAATATATGTTTACTTCTCCAAAGGAACAAGTGTCATGTTATCATTATCTGCACTAGAATATTGACAAAATATCATACACATTAAGTTTCATTTAACCTGCGTTAAGCTAACCTTTCCTTGGTAGAATGTGGTTGATAATACAAACATCTAGACATACAAGCCTAGGGTGATTTACCTTCAAACGTATTGTTAGATTCAAAATATAAACACACACACACACACACATATATATATATAAACAACATTTTGAAGTGAAAACCTTGCTTCTATTAGTTAATAAGAAGTCGCATTAACACAGATTAAACAATATTCCACATGCATGAAAAAAAAGAATTATAAGCATATGAAGCTAGATATCTTTTAAGTAAGAATGAGATTCATTCTTACTCAAGATTATTACTATTTTAAGTTTATTGAATGGACATACATGTAATTAGATACAATGTTCTATAAAAATTCATCCACACAATACACAGACGATTCTGTTTCCAATAACATGACCGTGCCTTATAAACCTATACTTTATGTATCATTATTACCATACAACACTATAATGGTTTAAGGTAGGTATAGGTAATTTAACGAAATACTGACTTTGTATCACCAATCGGAATTATTTATATTTTTCAAATTATAAATCTGTTTTCTTTATCGGTCATTTAGAAAGCTGTGAAGTATTAACGGCTGTTTAAACAAATACATCTCAATGCCAGTTGTTATATTGGGTTAATATATATTCTGTAGAGATACATGATAAAGCTTCCTCAATACAACACAGATATATACACATTTACATTGTACATAGCAAAGCATGATTAGTCTAGTCCCTTACATAACAAGTCTTTAACAAACAGGAAAGCTGCTCTTGAACCAAATAACAATAAACAACAACCATCGTATACATTTAAATAATTACCAAATAACAATAAATAACAACCATCATATACATTTAAATAATTTAAAGGAGTAAACTATATATTCATTATAATGTATTTTTTTTAATTAAAGACAGTGCTTAATACTTTTTGTATGTTGCCGATTGGAGTTGTTTTTAGAAGATGTGTTATACATTTGTGTACAGAATTAAAAAAATTAAAAAATGACCCTGGCTGTTAATAGGACGTTAAACAAAAAACAAAAAACAAAAAATCACTCGTATTACCCGTAATTATCATATTTCATATATGTCATCAATCAAATGATATCAATATATATTATATGTATATAAACTAATTTTTTTTCATCACAATCAACATGTATTATTCTACATAGTTATCTATTTGATAGTAGTATAATGATAAACTACAAGTTTACAATAGCTCAGGGAAACTTTTAAATGTTATTTTTAACCTTTTGGAAATTACATTCACTGTGAAGTATACGGTACTTGTATGCTTTGTATAACACCAAATGTGTTTTCTAATGCGAACAAACAAGTAACATTAACGTTTGAAAACTAAACAATTAAACATTTAAGCTATCAAATTAAAAATATTTTATCTAGCCCGAATTTTAAACGATCGAAAGAGAAATGTCAGATATTGATACAGTTAGTTAGAATATAAGGTAAGGTATTTTGAATACAATTCTACGACAAATCTCAAGCAGAATTATACATACATATGTAACCATATATACATACATATGTCTATATATTTATATTTACTGTATGTATACGTGTACAATGACGACAGCGAACAACGATTAGAGTTTGTTTACGGTTTTATCATTATCCACACTACGTGTCGGTTCCATAGTGTGGAATGTTTTGGGGCTTGGCCCACTAGAGCACACTTGTAAAGTAAAATGGCGGATAAGAGCAGTGATATGTTAGACGGGAACTGTGACATATGTGAATCGGAGGAGGAAGTTCGGTGGTACTGTACTGACTGTAAGGAACTCTTATGTGACAAGTGTAAAGCATATCACCTCAAAAACACCAAGTTAAAAAATGATAATATTATACCAATCGAGGACGCTAAGGAAAGTCTGGAGGTTACAAACCGGAACGATCAAAATACATGTGTCAGGCATGGGTGTAAACCGCTCGATTTTTACTGTGAGGCATGTGACGACCCTATATGCAAAGATTGTTTATCTGAAAATCACCGTTCTCATCAGTGGAATACCAAAGAACAAAGCATTAAATCATTAAAAACCGTGCTAAGTGATATCATACAGATATTTAATGAAAAACTTGCAAAATATCGAGACGTGGAAGAAAAAGACAAAACAATGCATGATTTCATCATCAAACGACTTGCAAACTGTAAGCAAAATATTACTGACGTTGCAAATGTGATTTGTGAGGAAACTATGAACCTCAGGGACGAGTACCTTCATGAAATCAATTCAATAGAAGAGAGGGAAAGGTCGCGTTATCTTGACAAACAAAACAAATACTTATCTGAAACCAAGGAACTTAAAACATCAATTGAAGATATAGGTAAGGAACTCAGACTTAACAATATTTTTCATCTCCACGTTCTTTCAAAGGAAATGAAAACAAAATCTTCAGATTTTCAAACACCAGAGGAATACAGAGTTTTACCACCTTCGTTTGAAAAAGTAGCATTTCACAAACCGAAATTAGTAGCTTTGTTTGGAACGTTGAAGACCCCAGAAGATATAAACACCTTTAACGATTTATCTTTGAACCTCAAAGTTACACATCTTCAGACTAATTTACGAAGGAAGATAATCGCCTTATGTCCTCTTGAAGATGGAACGGCATGGCTGTCCTACAGCAGAAATGGCGACGATACCGAAAGTACTAAACAAGAAAAGGGAGACAGACAGCTTGTTCGTATAGACAAAAACCTTCATGAAAAAGCTAGGTCATGTCACATCGATCGAGAAGTTGTCAACATGGCCCTGTTGGAATCTAAGGAAATCCTCTTCACTTGTTTTATGGATACCCGAATCAGAAAACTTTCTTGCAATGGAAAGAAGTTGTCACAGTTTGCAGACTTGTCTCCAAATTACGCTCGAAGTGTGTGTGTGCAGGAGGGAGACGCCGAAGTGATGGTGTGTGGGAACGCTCCTAATTCTTCAGGATTAGTTGAAAAGAGCAAGAATGTTGTTGTGCGGCTATCAGCTGCTACTGGGACGGTTCTTCAGGAGATACGATTGGATGATCATGACCCGGAAGTGTTTCAACTCCCTTACAGAGTCACCGCCTTTTCAACTGGTGAGATTGTGGTAGTCGACAGGGCCCCTAATGATCACCGTGTAGTTTGTGTAGATAAAAGAGGTAGATACATATACACGTGGAGGGGGGAGGGCGTAGGTGACACTGACCCATTGGATATCACAGCTATAGGGAGCAAAAAGGTGTGTCTCATAGCCGATGAGTCTTACAACAAAATATATGCTCTGTCGAAGGATGGCTGCAGAGCGAAGGTGCTACTTGACAAGAAGAAGCGCGCGATGGGACCACGTTGCATAGCAACTGACAACCAGGGAAGGGTTTGGGTTGGGTGTGACAAAGGACTCATTATACTCGGGGAGATATATGCTCCATTTATGAGAAGTGGCAGCAACAGAAGTGCTCACTATTCTGTATAAGAGGATAATATGCTCTATTTTAGGTTACACTGAAATCACGTGGCATAATGTTTAATTATCTATTGGATTCATATAATTAATTAGAGTTGTGATGTTGAGACTAGGTATACAAGATTGTTTACGGAAACAATTTTATATCACGACCAATAACAAGATATGTGAAACAAAGCAAGGAAGTTAAATTACAAAGACTAGCCTTTAACCAGCAACAGACATGGAATGACGTACTCACCTCGTTGTGGTGACGTACACACCTCGTTGTGGTGACGTACACACGTCGTTGTGGTGACGTACTCCCCTCGTTGTGGTGACGTACACACCCCGTTGTGGTGACGAACACACCTCGTTGTGGTGACGTACTCACCTCGTTGTGGTGACGTACACACCTCGTTGTGATGACGTACGCACCTCGTTGTGGTGACGTACTCACCTCGTTATGGTGACGTACTCACCTCGTTGTGGTGACGTACACACCTCGTTGTGGTGACGTACACACCTCGTTATGGTGACGTACATACCTCGTTGTGGTGAAGTACACACCTCGTTGAGGTGACGTACTCGCCTCGTTTTGGTGACGTACTCACCTTGTTGTGGTGACGTCACACCTCGTTGTGGTGACGTACACACCTCGTTGTGGTGACGTACACACCTCGTTGTGGTGACGTACTCACCTCGTTGTGGTGTAAGACTTCCGAAGCTCATTGAACCATGGTTGTTACTGATTACCAATATAACTTGTCACTTAAGAAATAAAATACAGACTTATATCAGTGTATAGAGACTTGAAAAAAAAACGTGTTTAATTGTTCTAATATGTTGTATTTGTATTATTGTAGGGACACCTTCGTTATGAAAAATAAAAGTGATTTAACGGAAATATCTGCATTGCTGTTATAATTCAATGTAGAGCTGACCCGGCTAAATAAATATCAAGTGAAATGTCTATGGAACTAATTACACAAAATTAATTAACGGAATAACTAGGGAAAAGCGCAATGCCGTAAAATGATGGTCATTCGTTTATGTTCATGTTTAATAATAATTTGTCAAAATTGCAAGGTTAGCAACAGGTTTTGGTTTATTAAATACTTAATATTTCAATAGATAGTGTATCCAAAATTGTATTTCAAAGTCATAATCTTGAGTGTTCAAATTCGTGGCTGATTGCCACGCAAAATGAATTATGAATTGTATAAAGACCATGGAGTTCACAAAAGATAGAAACAATTGTGGCATTCGATGAAGAAATTAGTTTGTAGTCAGGTAAATATCAAAACGTTACACATAGTATTTAAGCTAGAGTTTATACAAATGATTGACAGGTGACATTTTAGTACTCAAATGGTCACATTTCAGACAGGTGAGACAATAGCTTTATTGTCCTTTGTCCGAGACTAGATAATTTGTAAATGTAACATTTTTACAAAGAGAAATTGGACGGTGAAAAAATCCAAAATTTTAAAAAAATTTAAAATGTCCAATAAATGTATATATTACCACAAATTACATAAAATTCACCATGAAATAAACATAACATGCATGCAGGTCTCATACAATCATTTGGTGATACAGTTAATATGCCGTGAGAAGCCAACTTAACTTTTCCTTAATCTAGTTACTTATATCTTCAATTACATACAATATGCACTCTTTGGTACGGATGTGTGGTATATTTTTGTAGAAAATAAATACTTTACTGCATTCAATTATATTTTACATATCGCGCATGCGTCGTGTTTGGATTATCATATATTACATTGTACTCGAGATATCATCCCACGTTACTGGTACAAATAGCATAGTATAACATAGGAAGGTAGGAAGATAGGTAGGAAAATATAATTCAAACATTAATATTTCATTTGGAGCTCTCAGTATTACAGCTAGCACCGCTTGTATCTCGTGTGTCGTTGGTTAGACATATAGGTTTCGTGTCTGTTTTGTTGAAGATATATCTAATGTTGCCGACATACAGTTTTAAGATTATAGATATATTGTTATACAATAAGGTGGTGCTTTTAATGTATATGATTCGCTAAAAATGACATGTTTATTTCAATAAACACGTGTAATACAATTTATATGGATATAACTATATTTGTCATACAATTAGTATTGATATAATAACTATATTTATTACACAGTTTATATAGATAGAATACATTGTAGCTGTATTTCTTACACAATTAGGATGGATGTAATTAACTATATCTGTTATACTCACTTGGCTGTCAGTGAGGTAGGACTATAAATCGGCAAACGTTCCGGACTTTCAAAGGAGACTTAACACAAACATACACCAGCCTCCCAAAACACACATGAACACTCACCAAACACATGCATATTGCACGCACGGGAGGCCGTCCTTAAATTACCTTATCTGTTGATAGGACGTTAAAAAAATAAAAACCAAAACCAAATAGAAACCTGAGTTATTTCCCTGTGCATACTGAGAGTTGCTTCATTGCATACATTGCAGTCCCGTTCAGATATCTTTAAACAAAAATAAACAAAAAGATACATGTAAGCTATACAAGTAAATACCTGTTTTTGGATATTATAAATTATGGTATTTACTGCATCCAATGATATATTCGTTGAAACTTTATTTCGTGGTTTCTAGCTTATTTAGCTTCGTGGTCAAACGTCGGTAGGTATCCTATATAAACAAATAGTAAACTTAAGTTGGAGCTGAATTAAGTCTGGTTTTGTATGGCGGGTGTAGTCGATGCAGCAATCTAAGCTAACTCGTTAGGAACGCTTGGTCTTATAATCATTGAACCATTTCCAGGGTTTAAAGGCAAATCTATGTTTAATTTGTATTATTGATTTTTAGTTATGGTTACGGTTTGTTTTGCTAGCTGTTATTTGTTGTTGTTTTCATTTAGATTCGATGAGACTTTGAGAAATATCATGTCCTTAAATAGATGTGGAATTACATTCGAAATACATTAAAACATAAATACACCTGAAACGTTTTTGGCGTGACGGATAACTATCTGAACTATGACTGAACATGTCTGAAATGCATGCGTGATTGATCACTATTAACGATGTGCTTAATAAACCTTCGAAAATAAAGAAGGTGTCCTCACTTCACCTTCCTGTAAAGGTTCATTGGGTAAAACAAGTCAGAGCTCATCTTTAAAACACAACAGCGGCGTAGCATTGACTGATACAGACACTACTGATCTGTCTGTCCCACCATCCAGACACTACCGATCTGTCTGTCCCATCATCCAGACACCACTAATCTGTCTGTCCCATCTTCCAGTCACCACTGATCTGTCTGTCCGTCCATACAGTCACCACTGATCTGTCTGTCCCACCATCCAGTCACAACTGATCTGTCAATCCGTCCATACAGTCACCACTGATCTGTCCGTCCATCCAGTCATCACTGATCTGTCTGTCCGACCATACAGTCACCACTGATCTGTCTGTCCGAACATACAGTCACCACTGATCTGTCCGTCCATCCAGTTACCACTGATCTGTCCCACCATCCAGTCACCACTGATCTGTCTGTCTGTCCATACGATCACCACTGATCCGTCTGTCTGTCCATACGGTCACCACTGATCTGTCTGTCCGTCCATCCGGTCATCACTGATCTGTCTGTCTGTCCATACGGTCACCACTGATCTGTCTGTCTGTCCATACGGTCACCACTGATCTGTCTGTCCGTCTATCCGGTCACCACTGATCTGTCTGTCCGTCCACCCGGTCACCACTGATCTGTCTGTCCGTCCATCCGGTCACCACTGATCTGTCTGTCCGAACATCCGGTCACCACTGATGTGTCGGTCCCATCATCCAGTCACAATGATCTATATGTCCTATTATCTAGTCTTCACTGATCTAGATATGATTGTGTAAAGTATATGGTGACGGTAAGGATATAGTGACGGTAAGGATATGATGGTGTATAGGATATGATGGTGTATAGGATATGATGGTGTATAGGATATGGTGGTGTATAGGATATGATGGTGTATAGGATATGATGGTACATAGGATATGATGGTGTATAGGATATGGTGGTGTATAGGATATGATGGTGTATAGGATATGATGGTACATAGGATATGATGGTGTATAGGATATGATGGTGTATAGGATATGGTGGTGTATAGGATATGATGGTGTATAGGATATGATGGTACATAGGATATGATGGTGTATAGGATATGATGGTGTATAGGATATGATGGTACATAGGATATGATGGTGTATAGGATATGATGGTGTATAGGATATGGTGGTACATATGATATGGTGGCGTGTAGGATATGATGGTGGCGGGTAGGATATTATAGTGGCGGGTAGGATATGTTGGTGTATATGATATGTTGGTGTATAGGATATGAAGGTGTATAGGATATGGTGGTACATAGGATATGATGGCGTGTAGGATATGATGGTGTCGGGTAGGATAGTATGGTGTCGGGTAGGATAGTATGGTGGTGGGTAGGATATTATGGTGGTGGGTAGGATATTATGGTGGTGGGTAGTATATGTTGGTGTATATGATATGGTGGCGGGTAGGATAGTATGGTGTATATGATATGGTGGCGGGTAGGATATTATGGTGTCGGGTAGGATATTATGGTGGCGGGTAGGATATGTTGGTGTATATGATATGGTGGCGGGTAGGATAGTATGGTGTATATGATATGGTGGCGGGTAGGATATTATGGTGTCGGGTAGGATATTATGGTGGCGGGTAGGATATGTTGGTGTATATGATATGGTGGCGGGTAGGATAGTATGGTGTATATGATATGGTGGCGGGTAGGATATTATGGTGTCGGGTAGGATATTATGGTGGCGGGTAGGATATGTTGGTGTATATGATATGGTGGCGGGTAGGATAGTATGGTGGTGTATAGGATATGGTGGCGGATAGGATATTATGGTGGCAGAAAGGATATTATGATGGCGGGTAGGATATTATGGTGGCGGGCTGGATATCATGGTGGCGGGAAGGATATCATGGTGGCGGGTAGGATATAGTGGTGGCGGGAAGTATATTATGGTGGCGGGTAGGATATTATGATGGCGGGAAGGATATTATGGTGGCGGGTAGAATATTATGGTGGCGGGTAGGATATAGTAGTGGCGGGAAGTATATTATGGTGGCGGGTAGGATATTATGATGGCGGGAAGGATATTATGGTGGCGGTCAGGATATTATGATGGCGGGTAGGATATTATAGTGGCGTGCAGGATATGGTGGCGGGACGGTTATGGTGGTGGTAAGGATATGGGGGCGGGTAGGGTTTGGTGGTGTATAGGATATGGTGGTGGATAGGATAGTGGTAGACAGGATAGTGGTAGATAGGATGTAGTGGTAGATATGATATGGTGGTAGATAGGATATAGTGGTAGATAGGATATGGTGGTAGATAGAATATAGTGGTAGATAGGATATGGTGGTAGATAGGATATAGTGGTGGATGGGATATATTGGTAGATGGGATAGTGGCAGATAGGATATAGTGGTAGATAGGATATAGTGGTAGATAGGATGTAGTGGTAGATAGGATGTAGTGGTAGATAGGATATAGTGGTAGATATGATATAGTAGTAGATAGGATATAGTGGTAGATAGGATACAGTGGTATAAAGAATATAGTGGTAGATGGGATATAGTGGTAGATAGGATATGGTGGTAGATTGGATATAGTGGTAGATAGAATATAGTGGTAGATAGGATATGGTGGTAGATAGGATATAGTGGTAGATAGGATATAGTGGTAGATAGAATATAGTGGTAGATAGGATATGGTGGTAGCTGGGCTCTCGTGGTCGCTCGGCTCTCGTGGTCGCTCGCCTCTCGTGGTCCTCTCGGCTCTGGTGGTCGCTCGGCTCTCGTGGTCGCTCGGCATCTCTTGGTCGCTTCGGCTCTGGTGGTCGCTCGCCTCTCGTGGTCTCTCGGCTCTCGTGGTCGCTCTGCCTCTCGTGGTCGCTCTGCTCTCGTGGTCGCTCGGCTCTGGTGGTCGCTTGGCTCTCGTGGTCGCTCGGCTCTCGTGGTCGCTCTGCTCTCGTGGTCGCTCGGCTCTCGTGGCTCTCGTGGTCGCTCTGCTCTCGTGGTCGCTCGGCTCTCGTGGCTCTCGTGGGTCGCTCTGCTCTCGTGGTCGCTCGCCTCTCGTGGTCGCTCGGCTCTCGTGGTCGCTCGGCTCTCGGTCGTCGCTCGCCTCTCGTGGTCGCTCGGCTCTCGTGGTCCTCGCCTCTCGTGGTCGCTCGGCTCTCGTGTCGCTCTGCTCTCGTGGTCGGTCGGCTCTCGTGGTCGCTCGCCTCTCGTGGTCGCTCGGCTCTCCTGGTGGCTCCGCTCTCGTGGTCGCTCGGCTCTCGTGGTCGGTCGGCTCTCGTGGTCGCTCGCCTCTCGTGGTCGCTCGGCTCTCGTGGTCGCTCGGCTCTCGTGGTCGCTCGGCTCTCGTGGTCGCTCGCCTCTCGTGGTCTCTCGGCTCTCGTGGTCGCTGGGCTCTCGTGGTCGCTCTGCTCTCGTGGTCGCTCGGCTCTCGTGGTCGCTCGCCTCTCGTGGTCGCTCGGCTCTCGTGGTCGCTCTGCTCTCGTGGTCGCTCGCCTCTCGTGGTCGCTCGGGTCTCGTGGTGCTCGGGCCTGGTGGTGTCTCGGCTATGGTGGCGGGTAAGGTATGGTGGTGGTTGGGATATAATTGAGGGAAGAATATGGTGGGAGTAGGATATGGTGGCTGGTAGGATATGGTTGCGAATAGGATACTGGTGTGGGTAGGCTATGGTGGCTGGTAGGATATGGAATTTAAACGAACTTTCGTTTCTATTCCCTCTAGTTGATAAACACCGGAGCGTCTGATTCAGTCATGTGTGACACGGATGAAATATGTTGGACGTCAACATATTGGAAGGCATCGTCGGTACCCAATGATCTGTCTTTGAATAGCTCCGATCGATCCCTTGGGAACATTTGCACAAAGTGTCTCTTATACATGAATAACTCACGAACCAAATCCAGCAATCTGATTGGTTCCGTTGAAAATGGCTTCGGAAAATCCTACCAATTAGGAACGTCGTTTTTATGATATGTTCTTTGGTGTTTTAGTAAGATGTCGGATAACAAGCTATGCCGACAAATAAGCGCAGTAATCTTGGTATGCCGTTTGAATTTTCCAGGCAAAGAAGAGCTCCATTGATACGAAGCATTTTGATTGGGCGATAAAAGTTATGAATATTTATGTCAAACCGAGGTTTTCCAAACAAGTACTAACACGGGTCAAACGAGTGTAACATAGTAAAGACTCCGTGGGGGCCGACGATGATTGGAAGGATAGATAGGTATGACGTAGGAGGTACCGGCTGTCCTGATTGCATGATTCATAACAGGCAGATTTATTTAGGATACTATCTTTTCTGTACGTCCTACACAACTTTTTATTTATCATTATTTGTCTTTTTTATACTGCTTGACTTTTGGATTTAGTTGAGCGTCCGGGTTGTTGGCAAAGACCTATCAGCATAATACAACAATGCATACGAAGAAATCTTAGTTATACAAAAGGATGTGCAGCAGTATTGACTGTAGTTATCGGCAAAGGTCTGCACCTACAATATTTATGGAAATACTTTTGTAGATTAATGTGTATGAAATTTTGAATGATTACATCGATCCAACGGTCTTAGGAGCATTTAGGCCTAAACCATTTTGTATTCAATTTGTAATTTTGTTTTACAGTGTGTGAGGTAGGTAGGATATGGCGGATATTACGGAATATTAAATTACGACAAAATTTCATCGGGTGTTATCAATAGCTATTGATAGTTCTTTTCTTCAAAGCATGGACGGGATTAAATATTTATCGAAAATCTAAATGTTTAAAACAATGAATTGATCTCCTAAAAGTCCAACCAGATCTCGGTCATTCGAGTACCCTACTTTTCATCTATAGCTATTATTCACAATGAATGGCTTGTTTCTTCAAAGCATGGACGGGATTAAATCATCATGTTGGTTCTGAATCTCATTTTACATTACGTTTACATGTATGCACGTTGTTAAAATCTAAATGAACAATGAACTGATTTCTTAAAAGTTCAACCAGATCTCGGTCATTCGAATACCCTGCTTTTTTAAAGAAACATAAGCCCTCCCGGCACACGTTGAACATACATGTCAAAAATCATTGTTCAAAGGACACGTCAGTTGTCAATCATGAATGAAGTAATTTTTAATGCCTGAAGATGATCATAACTCCACAATGAAGATGTTTTCCTCCAAGAACACCTTTTTGATCATATGGCCAAATTCACCCCGGGTAATCGAAATAGACATAAACATATAATAATTGAAAATGAAATGAATCTTACTAACCTTATGAGTTATCTTAAATAAGTAAACCGCATAGAATTTAACTGCTTGTAAATGTAGCTTGACGGTAACACGGTATGGCGTCCGAGACACAAAACTAACACTCATCTTATATAAGAAAAAGTCATTTATTGAATTTTTGCAAGTGAAATATAGAAATTTATTAAACTAATAAAACTTATATTTTCACTGCAGCGATGAGCAGAGAAAATATAAGATGTTGCAGTGAAAAGATAAGTTTTACAGTGAAAATATAAGTTTTTTTTGTTTTTTTTTTAACCAATCAGAGCGAACTTTTGTATTCACATCATTGAAACTTGTCGTCGATTTTTCCAATTGAAGCGAAGATAGATAAATTAGTTATTTTGCTGTTTTTCTACAGTATTAATTTTTCGATGTTTTTCTTTCTTTTTATTTTATTAGTATAAAATTGCAATAAAAAGAAATATTTCCCGTTGAATATAACATATTTTTCACTCGAGTCGTGCTTTGTTATTCTGTCATACTCGTGAAATATATACATACATGTATATATATGCTATATTCAACGGGAAACCATTCAATACCCTCTATTTATTACATTTGATCAGTGAAATATCGGTCATTATTAACTTCATATTTCAGTTCAGTTTTGTAACAGATGTCGATATATCTATATCCGATCACGTGTTTAACACCTAACATCAAATTGCACCATGCAACAATGAAAAACATAAATTAAATTTATATGTGTATATTTTACTTATATACAAAACAAGAATATCTGGATTTTTTTTAAAAGACATTGGTATTATTTGTAGAATATATATCGATCTAACTCTATCATACCTGTGATCTGTGTTTAAGCATTGTATACCGGACCATGATTTGATTTAAACCTATCTCATTTTAGATAAAGTTTTACAAATAAATTGAGCACAAGTTTTCTAAACTTATCAAAGTCCTTTTTCTCGAATACATCAATACAAATATCTTGATTAAGCAGCTTACGAAATGTGCAATATCTTATTATAATATTATACATCTCTTAAGAACGGGTTATATGTGAGAGTATTATCCTCATACTTAAATTTCAATAGTGTCATTGTATTGTACACATTTACAAAAAAAACTTTATTCCCCCTTGATCCTCCATATAACATAAAAAATGTGTGGTATATTTTACAAACAGCAAGAGTGAAAGAAAAACTCGTGGATATATTATATATCAACAAGCAAATTCTTGAATTTCATGTGAATATTCCTAGTATATGCTTACCGAATGTACAGTTTTTGTGGAAACGGCCTTCTATTTGCCAAAATCAAGCGATATTTAGTCGTTCCAACACAAGTCGTTTTAACAAAACCTTGTCTGTTTTCCCGTTAGCAAGTCTTGGAAAGGACTCAAACCTGACAAAGTAGGAAGGTGTACTGCCTAACACATTATCCCCCAGGACATCGCGACATTTCTGGTCTAATTCAGGTTCTGTTGTATCTACTCCATCTTTTAGTATGTAACAAGCGCATACTTCTTCAAAAAGCCGGCTGTCCGGTATGGAGATCACTACAATTTCTCTTACATCGGAGAGTTTTGAAATAGCTGCTTCGACTACGCTTGGAAAACCTTCAATCCTCCTCTTTTGATGACGTCATTAGCTTTTCCTTTGAACATTAACTTGCATTCATTTGTAATTAACCCAATATCACCGGTTCGGAACCAGCCCCCATCCACAAAGGAAGCTTCATTGAGCCCCGGTGCGTCACGGTAGGACTTCAAAATCGACGAAGATCTGACGAGAATTTCCCCGACATGACCAAGATCCAACGTTTCACTTCTATCGCCAATAATTTTGACTTCATAGCCTGGAAACAAGGAGCCGATATCCCCGTCCTCTATTTCTGGTGTTAGCTCAGTAAAACACATTCCTCCAACTTCAGTGGTTCCGTAGCAAACAAATAATTTATCAGTACATTGACCACATACTTCAGTGAGATGTCTGCCAATCAGTTGTCCTCCCGTAGAAATGGCGTACAACTTGTAGCCTTGCTTTCGAATGGAGTTGATATTAGTAATAATATCAACCAAAGCATAGGGCAACAAAAATGCACTTGTGCACTGCTCAGTCACTATGATGTCCCAAATGGCAAGAATGTTTTCCTTATTCATGCCGATTGCGGTGTCAAGAAACACTCGCTTAGTTCCGCTTAGGAAACTAAACACTGGGGAACCTACGATCCAAGAGAACGGGCGGTCATTGTAGCATGGTCCTTGTGGCCGGTCGCCAGCTGCTCCCAAAAACGCGATGTAAGAAGCATTGACGATTGATAAATGAGTCATTTCGACCATTTTTGGAACCCCTGTTGAGCCGGAAGTGGTAAAAATCAAGGCGCTACTCTCTGGTTGTATTGTTGGCAATGAGACTGCTGCCTGGGTGGCTGTCAGAACTACACCGTCTAAAGACGGAAGGGAAGACAGTGTTGATTTATGTAGTAACAGAATTGTCGGTTTGTCGTTCGAAGAATCCCCCCTGCTGAAGTACTCTTCCATGTCTGATATGTAATTTTTGTCCGTTCCGGGATCAAGCAGGACAGCTTTGCTTTTTGTAGACTTCAATACATTTACCGTTTCAGCGAACGACTCCGATGTTTTATGTATATGGACAGCAACAGCTCCTGTAGACATGATTGCGAACACACCAATTATCCACTCAATGGAGTTTGTGCCAATAATGGCCACGCTGTCTCCTAACCTGATCCCCTTACTGATGAGATACTTAGCGATGTATGTCGACCTCTTCAACAGTTCAACATATGTCAATGACCTTCGTTCGCCGTCTACAGATTTCTGAATGTACATTTCCTTTTCAGGAGTCTCATATGCCTTTTATCGTAAGACGTCAATTATTGACTTGTATTTGACGCAGACAGGATCGGGACAGGAAAGGTAACTCAGTTCTGCCATAGTATGATCGATTTCTAAAAAAATAAATTATAGGGAATCGGAAATTATGATAAGTAATAATTGGAGGGAACTTGATAAAGTGAAAGATTTGTGCTGATTTGTTAAAAACATCAAATGATACCTATCTTTATTAGAAGCAAATGACTTGAACATATCAATTATGCAATAAAGATAATCGAATCCTAAATTTAAAAAACGGCAACTTCATATATTTCTTAACATGTGAGTAAACTGCAAGACAACACTGAACCAGTGGTAACATCGTAGGACACAATATCCATTCTAGGAATATGTAGGAATATCATAATTGGGCTTCTGAAAAAGGAAAGTAAGAAAATATATCACATCATACTTACTTGGTTTTAATACTCTTTCGTATTGATCAGAAATGATGGGGCGGCGAACAATTTTTAACCTGAGACTATTTGAGCATTTTCGATTGTCCAATCAACAGGTCCGTAGTTTGTCCAATCAAAAAACCCGTAGATCGCCCAATCGTCTGACGTAAAACAAAACAATAACAAAATCAGTATCCACTTTCTGGTGAAAAAAACGTGATACTGCATGAGCGTGGAACCTTCGTATACTGCAATTCATATTCATAGCATAATATACATATCAATGTCCATGGATTGCCCCGTGGACTGACCTAAACCGCACACTTAAAACCGAAATCAGTATTCGCTCCCTAGAGATAAAAACGTGTTACAGCATCAACTTCAAAATAAAATATAATGCGTTTTTAGGAGTATTCACTAAAACACATGCTTGTGTTAAAAGTATGTATGTATTTTTTGTCAAGGTCCCACAGATAAAAACAGAAGTCATTGTAAATCCTATATATTACTTTACATTACACAACTCACGCGATACATGTACAATTTGTACTTGAATTACTAACGTAATGGAAACTCTAGACACAGGACCACGAGTACTGGTGTTCCACTTAGTCATGGCAAAAATGATAAAATAGTCCTGCAGTCTGGTATGAAACTTTACAAAAGACGAATATACCTGCATGTTTACATGTAGGATGAGGTACATCGGGCTGCAGTGATATGACGAAATAAATACCATTCAGAGGTTAAACCTAAACAAGTTTTTTCAAAAGTATAAAAGCATTTCTTTATGGAATGTAAATAATAAAAAATAAATATCTAAGAATCGTGTTTCATGTGAAAAAGGTTTGGGTTTTGAACACTTGCTGTATATATTTCCATATTTACAGCATCTAAACCAGGGTGTGTGTTGCTATGATCACCGGCTCCATATTGGTTATCCGGCGTATTCCCGTTGAGGAATCCCTTTCAGTTCTATTTTTAGACGTTTGTGATTAGGTACTATGATTTGGTATGCGTTTATGTATAATTGCCTTTTCTGTACACAACTTTTCGCTCAGGTACTGCTCTACCTGTGCATTTCGAGCTCAAATCTAGCTATATAGCTGTGCATTTGAGTAAAACACGACAGTCTAGCAAGGGCGTACATGTAGCTCGCGGAAATAATATAATAATTAATTCCCGTTGTAGGAATGTTATAGTCGGGGTATAATTGTGTATACTGAGCCCTAGGGAGAGGCGGTGGTAGGTATTTTTGATACGACATATATTGGCCTGACGCACGGTTTAGTTACATTAGCATTGTGTGTATATTTTGTTATCATATTTCATCATCTCATCACGTGCAAATTTTGAAGGTAATAAAATAAATGTTAAACTGTATCAGCTGTGTTTGTATCATTGATTTGTAGCCAGCTATACAAGTCGCGAGAGAGAGAGAGAGAGAGAGAGAGAGAGAGAGAGAGAGAGAGAGAGAGAGAGAGAGAGAGAGAGAGAGAGGAATGTTTTAGAAAATACATACAGAGTGATTAGATATTGATTCAAACTACTGAACACGAATTGTATTTTGAACACAGCTTGCTCATTTGTATGTAATAATGACACTGGTAATTGTTTTAACTGGGCTATCTATGTTAAACATTGCCTTTTCTCTCTTGGCTTTGGTGATGTATGGGTACACCATTGTACTTATAATTATAAAAAAAGTACTTCTACTGATAAAACAAAGAATTTTCCATCAACGTCAGCAATATCTAAGAGGTTTACTTGATACCTCGTCAAAATGCGTACTTTATAAATATCGGGTTGATCATTTTACTTTGCAGTTTTATTTGACGAAGGATATACCTGTAAAATATAAATACTGTTTATCGAAATTACGTCTGTAAATAAGATAGTATGCTGGGAGAAAAATAGCATCTCCTACCTTGAGGACGTCACAGAGAAATTTCCAAATGGTCATTTATATCTGCTTTTATTTTGATACGTCATTGCTAAACTGTTTATTTTTTTCTTTATTAAGATGAAATATAATGAGTCTACTTTCCTATACTGACGTGTTCTCCTATCTGAATGATAGAATACTATTTGTCAAAATGATTGTATTGAGATACTGGATTTCAACAGATATACAGTCTCCAACGATTGGGATGGATCTTGAATCCTTCCTTTATGTTCTCATTACTCTGTCTTTCCTCTCTGCTGTGTCTTTCTGCACTTCTGCACGTCCTCAAATGACCTTGACTGTTGCGAGGGCGTCAAATCTCTTGTGATCTTACAAAGGTTGCGGTTGTAATGTAAACCGCGCATGTTGAAAACAATAAGCCCACTGGTAGAGTAATATGGGCGATGACCTGGAATGTTCTTTAGTATAACTATAGTTCGTATTTTCTCGAGCCTTATTTGCCGACAGTGTTTGATTGCGACAAAATGGTTCCCTACCATCAAGTATTATTTGTCATCCTGGCAGTCCGTTATGGTATCACAGCAGGTAATTTGCTTTATTGGTTCATTTGATAAACTTAACGTGGGTAAATTAATATTTAGTTAAAATCATAGATGAAATCACTCTATACATTTTTTTATTTTTTTTTATTCTGTAGGCAGTGTTATTTTTTTCTTTTCAAGAAGATATACATTTCGTGTACATGTAGATTGCTGAATATCTAAGTCGTGCATGTTATCTATATAGGGGAAAATACAATGGAATATTTAAATTCAGTATTGCATTCAGTCAAATCAAAAGAACTAACAGAAAAAGAACGTTTAACACGAGCAAACTTAGTGCAAATACTTCATTCATTCTTTTGTTATAAATTTATCTACCGATACATTTTTGTTGAATATCATTCTTTTGAGCAAACAACAAAAATGGCGACTTTTAAAAGGAAATTAAAAAGATCAACTCATCAAAACAATGTTGTATAATTTCGAAATTAAATATGCACCGTATTTTAAAATACATATATCCGTGAAGCCCTCTTGACTTAACGCTCTATACTCTTAGACAATGGTCGTGTATTTCACAACTCGCCACACATAGTTCTCAGGTGACAGGTATAAACCGCAATAGATAATGTCTTAATTAATTAGATATAATTAATATCATTATATAATTTAATTAATCTGATAATCCGAGCGTTACGTGGATAAATTTAACTTAATTCGGCGTGTTTTGTTTACAGCTAACGAAGCGATGTGACGCAATAGCTAGAGTACCACTTATACGTGTATGTAATGTTTCAAGTTTATTGTTCACCCCAGACACACAATTATTGTAATTAACAATTAAATTAAACAATTAATACTTAATGCTATTGTAAAGATCATATCAAAATAAGATTCGTGAAACCAATTAAAGATAATACATTGCCGACAAAGAGTAATTATGATTGGTTTAAGTCAAGATTAGGCCATCCTCTAAAACTTGAGATCCTAATTCTATTTTTTTTTTTTTTTACTGGAACAATTATTTTCCGTGGGACAGACAAAGTAGGCGATCCCGTTTATTCATAGGTATAACCGGTATATACCCATTACGTAACGTGCGTGTACAGTCTGGGGTAACTGGCTATATGTTATTACCTACACTCGATTTGTGAAGATAACGGTGAACATTGGCGGGTCTATTACTGAAGATTATCTTTGCACATGACAGAGGTCATCTTTATAGAATTTAATAAAGCACATGTTGTTTACTTGTGTCATGATATGATGGGATTTGATGACGTTGGTTGAAACAGACACCAATTCAAGTTATCATTTTCGAAAGTGATTTAATCTGAACTAGTTTTTTAGCGGGTGTGAAACGCTTCCTTTCCGGGACACCGAGTCGTATTCTTTTTACAAGGGTCTCCATAGACAGATTTCGAGTTGGAATTATTGTTTCATTTTTAATTTCAGGATTCGCTTTCGTGCCTTTATCACTCTTTATGCATATATATATATATATACATATATATATATTTAATTTCCTTATATCCTGAAGCTAAAATCTATTTCCTTTACACCAGCAATTTCTGTCTTAAGGCGAACATATATCAAAAATGTATTTTACTGTGTAGTAGTTATGTTATGTTTTTCAAACAGACTTTGACGTCCGCTTGACTGGAGGCCCAAATCTACATCTGGGCCGTGTTGACATATACACCAATGAAACCTGGAGAGCCGTGTGTGGCGACTACGACTGGGATTACAGAGAAGCTACGGTGGCGTGTGGAATGTTGGGATACAGGTAATACATCCCAGTGTACTTCACAGGTAAATGGTTAGTCACGTGAGTCACGTGAAATTCGTCAGTCAACACGTGGTTCTGATCTCTTAATGTAATGTTTGAAAATGCAAGCATGTTGCACATTATAAATGATTCTGCCGAAAGTTTCATTTCCTTTCTAAAACATATATTCTTGCCTTAATTTAAATTTGATACATTCACATTTTGGAATATTTGCTGTAGAACAGTAACCCTAATAAATGTTAGGATAAGATAAAGAAATCGAGAGTGATTTGGTGAACTTGATGGAACGCGTTGTCAAGAATACCTTATACCGAGATAAACCACAGAGTTTTAAATCATATTTAATACAAAACGCTATCAATCATGCGCAGAGAAATTAAAGAGGGGTGGATGAGTTCCGTATTATGATATACAGTCAAGTGTATGGACAATTTAAGTCCGTCATTTAGCGATGTCCGGGTAGTTAAGTTGTCCTGTTTTAAACGACGAGCCTTGTACGACGAGCCTTGTACAGCATTTAGAATGATACATGTAGTTTGTATTGACTTTACCTTATTTTGCACGCGATAGGAAAACGTTTATATAATGTCAATATGTGTTCAATTACCATACGCCCATTACCATGGTCCATTGGACAAAAAATACCTTTCCTGTGGGAAGGGCTGTTAAAGAAAGAAAGGTCAAACCCTGACATCTACCTTGTATTTAAGTCGCGTAACTACCGTAAAATGTTTTGGGATGATCATTGCGACAAGGGGCGATATTTTCATGACGGCATATGTAGATAATTTATCTATATGTTTAAACATCAAAGTACAGTTGAATTATAAAAGTTCCAGTAAAGTTGAATTGAACTGAATATAAATGATGCTTTCAACTATACCGGTGGTCATAATATAGTACGACATGTGTTCTAGAGTTAAGTTAAAAGTTGGCATTATAACGATTAACATTATACTCAGATAGAGGTCAGAGTTCAGAAGCTTAAATACTAGGAGCTTTGTTCATTTGACATCCCAGGCTTTTTAAGTTTCATAAAATTTTATTCAATATTTACAGATAAAAACGCCATTCAATAATTGAAAAGTAATATGGAATCAACATTGTAATTATTATCAATACATTACTCCTTTAAAAAAAAAAACAACATTTTAAATAAATAAATAAAGCACAAAACCATTGATGTAATTATAAAAGAAACCAGTTTACCCTCTTGGATGGAGCATGACAGGCAAGCCAGGAAAACCACACTTGGTCTCATTTGGAGACGTTAATTTGACCACTATTTAGCAGCCTTCATACACATACGGCAACGGATTCGTGACAGCGTTGGTAGTGCAAACCTATCGATTCAAAAATACATTAATTTACTAATTCCATCGAAGATCAGACAGAGGGTACATATGTAATATCAAAATTTGTACATTTTGAAAATTAGATTTCTGTGTCTACCTGCGTTCAGAAAGCTATGTTTCATTACTATATTCAATAACATTCCTTAGCATACATATGGTAACGTTCACCTAACGTTTGAAAGGAAACAATTTTCTTCAAATCATTAATTCATTTCTGCATCTTACCAACTGTCAGGTAGTGAGGAAAATTCCAATAGTGTATTGTGTACTCTATGCGCATATATAACTCCGGATCAGTTCTTTTGGTCAATGTTTTACAATTTATTTTAAGATAACAGTAACAAATATATAAATCAGACTTTACCCTGGTTTCCGGTTGTAAGTAGTCCTTTATAATTTATTTTTCGATTATGCATTAAATACACTACCAATCCATGTTTTGTATCGCCAAAATGGCGTCTGGCGGCCATCTTGGAAAAAACCGGAAGTGATGATTTTTGTGATCGCCTCCATATCTAAAATATATTTGAAGAAATGTTGATGCCAAATTTCGTGCTTTTATCACAAACTGCAGTGTTTTTCTACTATCCGTTGTGCTATTATAGGAATGGCACAAAAGGGAGGATGGTGGGCTAGATCAGACCACAGCAAAACAAGAAATATCTTTAAAAAAGATAAACGGCATAGTTTTAATGCTGGTGGTTATAATGTAAAACTACTGGTGAAATAAATTAACGAACTACGATGTAATTAATAAATGCGCAGTTTCAGCACGGATAACAAAATTATATCAGTTTGAATCATTTTTGGTGATAATAAGACTACAAATGTGTCATTTGAATAGATGCATCCACTTATTCAGCTTGCATTCAATTTAAAAGGGACATCACGGTAAAAACGTTGCAATTTTCACTGAATGTACGCGTTTTGTTCCTTTCCAGTTATGTTTCTGTGCTGTTCCGATGTTCACAGTCAATCCCTATGTCCAGCTTGACCACTCGATTTAGTTGGGAATCCCCCTCTAAATATAGCGCGGAAATTTTTTTAGATCATTACGTGACTGTTTTGAAATCGTGGCAACACAAACACACAATAGTTTACAAGGCGATATCTATATTCCATCTGGGTTAGTTGGATAACGATATTATAGACAGTGGTTTAAATGTTAAATAACACGTTCTGTAAATGTTACGGCACATATATTTTTGTGTAAATAAGTGTATAGTATAGTGACAGTAGCGATGCACTGGTACAGACTGTATTTGTGTAAATATTACCGAGATTATCATGACCTACTATCAAACAATCAAGCAGAATACGAGCGGCGTCCGTATTACTGCTGTTTTCATGATTGAACTGTTACAATCTATTGTACTGCTTCCCAAGTTTAATTCTAGGATTGTGTTTGACCCATTTTCCTATTATTCTCTTCATTGCGGAAGCTGTTATAGTTTTCAACCGCAGTCGATTCACATTGGAAGCCATTTTTGTTTCCGTATATGTCACAACATTTGCATATTCAGCATTTTGCATTGACCGCTACATTGACCAATCACATGCTTCATCTTGACCAGAACGCCACCTGTCGCGTCATATCCGGGGCCAAAACCAAATTAGACGGCTATGCCGAAAAAATTGACGCTACTATGCCCAAATTTTACATCATATTTAAATGAGCAATCTAAATATGTAAATGAGATATTATCTCAAATTTTCACTATTCCTTCATTCACTACATGTACGTTGACAGTAGATGATATAGGCGCTTATTTTAACTGATAAAGTAACAGTATATTTTCTACAAGTTTCATGCAATTTGTGCCTCGTGAAATACGCACATGCATATTTGAAAAAAAAAGTTTTTGTTCTGTATAATTATTATAATAGAATAAGTTCTAATTTCATTTTGTATTGTGTTTCGGCATATTATTATGATTTGATTTGAACATATTTTATTGTTATGACACAATTGGATTGGACACAAGTTTTTGACAACTTATAAAAGCCCTCTCCACAACAATATATTACAAAGATTGTGATGGTGACACAGTATACTTATAATTATTATGAGAATATATCTTAAATGAGATGATGTATTTTGAAAGGGATGCAGGTCTAACAATGCTATATAGATTAAATTCAGCTCCGATATGAATATAAAAGTTAAGATTATCTGACGTGTGAAAAGAGCTTTTCAGATATCCCTCTTCCTCATGCAATCAATTGAAATCTAACATTACCTGAGATGGTGTTAAATGATACATGTACCTGAGACATATTTTTAAACATAATCTGCATTGAATTAAAAAAATAATCTGTATTGTATACAAGTTTACAAGTGTATTGTTCACTCCAGATCCACAATAATATGTAACAGGAGGTAATCTAGAATTAGATTTCCTAAATTTGCATAATTTTTTCCCCTCTGGATTGAGTTTGTTAGATAAGTCTCTAATTCCCAGCTAATTTTTAAAATTGAATAACTTTCTCCACGCGAGGAAATACATGTATGACAATATTCGTACAAATCTTATTTTTTTTCTTTTCTCAGTTCTGGTCGCCAAATACTCTCCACGACGCGTTTTGGAAATCTTACGGAATATGTATGGCTGGGATATCCAGTGTGTTCTGGTACGGAGGACAGTTTAGCTGACTGTGGTGGAAACATGTATCTGGGTTCTGCTGGAGATTGTGGTTCTAATCCCGCCACAATCTTCTGTTACAACCATACTGGTATGTTAATACGTACATGGATAATGTTTAACATTAAAATACTTGTGGATTTATGTTAAATATACATATATATATCACCTTATAGACGACTTCCACAATGATCATGTCAGGGTATCGGGCCGACCATCACTCCGCCTTTGAAACGTTCTTTTTAAGAACGCCGATGTGGCGCAGCGGTATAGGCTGCGGGTATTTCTGGCTAGGCGATTGGGTGTCGTAGATCGTGAGTTCGAGGCCCGGTCAGGGCACGAGTCAAAAGGTGTCTTCCTTCGTCATTTGTGTTTCTAAGCTATATATATATCAGATTTATATAAGTGTGTTGACACTTGTTTCTGATTACATTTGTATGATTTATATGTGGTATATACATGTATATCGTTAAATGTTAATTGACAAACAAAGTTTACACTGCATTGATTTTCGGGGTTCCTAATCCACTAACTCCAAACACACATTTAACATACATGTACTTGCGTCCATTTTTTTTGCGATAAATTTGATTTAAATTCAATATAATGTTCACTCACAAAAATGGATATTTATTCGAGCTGAAATTATAGTTCATACACTGTATAGTCTATCACGTGTTGTATCACGTGAGGATATCCATTTGCCTGACAAATTGTCTTATGTTACAAAATTCTCGCGGTCAATTTTCATAACATCATTACGATTACTTTATTTCCAGTAGAATCTGGTTTTGACGTTCGCCTGGTAGATGGACCTAGCACTTACACTTGCCGAGTGGAGGTGTACCATAGTCACTACTGGGGATCGGTTTGTTCTACAAAAGACAGTTTTGATAATAATACCGCAAATGTGGTGTGTAGAATGCTACATTACAAGTGAGTTTCTTTTTTCTTTGTTTTCGTTTTTGCTTTGTTATTTTGTACTTGTCGCGTGTATTTTATAATATTTCCTAAGTATAAAAATGTACGGTGACTGATTTGTGCCTTTTCGCCCTTTTAATTAATTAAATATCTTAACTCTCGTCCTTTCGACTTTTCGCGATCTAAACATCAAAACCATTCGCACGGGTGTAATTTACGCGATCCCGATCAGACTGACATTTACTTTGCAGAATTATCTCCCTTAGTCTTCAGTAATGATACCATTCGGCACAAAGGAGCTTGGCACGCCCCTGTGATTCGGCACACCTTGGCCGATTCCGCTACCCTAACATTAGATATATTTCTAATTACGTCATTGTAACTACCTTCCTTGGATTTCCAGTGACGGGTGGACACTATCGAGTGTGGAAGGCATTCCTGAAGAACCGATATGGATGGGGAATATAAGATGCAATGGTACTGAGTCGAGCCTGGTAGATTGTGCTTTTGACGGCTGGGGACGGGTTGGCTACTGTCAACTTCAACCGCAAATTACATGTTATAATTTATCAGGTAAACCAATAGATATAGATATATTGATGGTTTTTTTTGTTTTTTTTTTTGCCCGGTTGGTTTACTTGTACCTTTTTACATCTGCTTTATATTTTTCTACCATTTTATGTAGTCATGCTTTTTTTTTTTTTTTTTAAATATTTTGAAAAAAAATATATTAAGATTTATTATACTGGTAAAATCACGATATATAATAATAACATCACATCATAATGAAAAAAATGCAGCATATAATGTGAAACTCGTATCATATAATAGTAGAATTACGTCTTAAAATGATTATGTCGCATCATAAAATGATTATGTCGCATCATATAATGATTATGTCGCATCATGAAATGATTATGTCGCATCATGAAATGATTATGTCGCATCATATAATGATTATGTCGCATCATAAAATGATTGTCGCATCATATAATGATTATGTCGCATCATATAATGATTATGTCGCATCATAAAATGATTATGTCGCATCATATAATGATTATGTCGCATCATAAAATGATTATGTCGCATCATGAAATGATTATGTCGCATCATATAATGATTATGTCGCATCATATAATGATTATGTCGCATCATGAAATGATTATGTCGCATCATATAATGATTATGTCGCATCATAAAATGATTATGTCGCATCATGAAATGATTATGTCGCATCATAAAATGATTATGTCGCATCATATAATGATTATGTCGCATCATATAATGATTATGCCGCATCATATAATGATTATGCCGCATCATATAATGATTATGCCGCATCATATAATGATTATGTCGCATCATATAATGATTATGCCGCATCATATAATGATTATGCCGCATCATATAATGATACTTTTCCTCATATAATGGTAATATCGCGTCATATAATATTTTTTTACATAATATAATGACAATATCGCATCATATAATGATGATATGATCATATAATAGTAAAATCACATCATATAATGAACATTTATCATATAAGGCAGCTTTGGCGTTCTATATTATACATGTATATCGATGATAACGATATGAACCATGCACAGTTTGAGATTATATTTATTCATTTTCTTTGTGTGCTTTTTTTTTATTTAATTTAGATTTATGTGTGAAACGTAAACGGTGTATATAAGACAATATACCAACACGTCATACAATGTTGTTTAGTTTGACCGTCACTGTGACTTTTTATTACATGTATATGCTATTTATTTTGTGTGGCCTGTTGTGAAATGTTTAACAAGCTGTACAATTGATTACAAATATGTTTATAACTGTTACTAATACTATATAGTTAATATGATGAATTTAAAGTACACGTGTCCAGTGTGATCACATCCAGACAAACTATATGCTAAATCAATCGAATTACGACAGAAATACATCGGACATAAAAATCCACCCTAGAACATAGTCCGAGTTTCCTCTGACCCTGACACCATGTTAAGGTGTCCCGACACCTTATCACTAGCCCTCCACCTCTGGGTTGCGAGTTCGAAACCTACGTGGGGCAGCTGCCAGGTACTGACTGTAGGCCGGTGGTTTTTCTCCGGGTACTCCGGCTTTCCTCCACCTCTAAACCTGGCACGTCCTTAAATGACCCTGACTGTTAAAAGGACGTTTAACAAAAACAAACCAAACCAAAACCAGACATGGTGTCAGGGCCAGAAGAAACTCGGGCTACCTAGAACACACACACACACATATAAAACTTTACGTTTTTGCTGTACGTTGTACATGTAGTGGTATATGTGGCATTACATAAGAACTGTTTGTCTGATAAAATAATACAATACTTCACTGGCGATATGGATATCTCATGGTAGGTGGACATTTACTCAAATCGGTCAAAACAGAAGTTTAGTCCAAAGACGAAATAACCAGGTTTGTACTTTTGTATTTAAATTGTTGACCATACACTTGTCAGTATACATGTGTATTTATTGTTAGTTGTCGATATTTATCGGTTAATACATTATGTACTATCTCTTATTTATCTTTTAAAACATGTTTGAAATACAATACGGTTTACAACTTGTAAATGTTTGTATGAATTTAGATGTAGTTTCCTGTGTACGAGGCTATTTAAACGGGTAATAATCTTAACAATTTTATAGGAAATAATATATCATGTTTGTGTTAATATCACAATTGTAATTGACATATATATGATATCGGAGATAATAGGCGTTTGTAGGACTCTCAAAACAAAGGAGTTTCTTAACGCTATGTATATCATTTTTTTCATGGATACAAACCGGAAATGTGAATTATCTAAAAGTAAGCAAGATGCACTGACGACGTCACAGAAGCCATGATAATTGGTGTGTTGTAAGTACATGTATACAGAATGATATTTGTGTATACAATGATATATCTCATAGATATAATTTTTTTCAACGTATCACAGTAAGCAACATGTTACTTTCACGCAGTATTAAAGCAGAGAACAACTTCTAGGATGGTTAAAAAAAGTCCGAAAATACATGTGAATCTATGAAATAACTAGCTTTCCTCAATTAAGAATTTTTTTTTAGATGCCTTTTTATGGGGCCAGGTAACAGATTCCCACAATAATGCATTTAAAAGTTGTTTTTTTTTAAATACAATTACGGGTTTTCCGCAATTATCCTAAGTTTATTTCAATTTAAACATTTCTGTTTGTTTCAGCTGCATCCAAAATTCTGCACGAGTTGTTTGTACAAGCTGCGACCCGTGATGTCAGCCACTGATTGGTTGTCGAACACAAACACGACCCAGTGACACTAAATTCGCGTCTCGAATTTTTTTTTTTAAATTGAAGTAAACATGGAGTCGGTGGATTGTTCATTATAATATTCATGCATTGGAAAATAAACTTTTATATCAACAGATTCAGATATCAGGAATTTTAGGGATTCAAAATCCGTGATCCGGGAGTCCATACTAGGTAACTGGGACTTTGAGTAACATAATTATAAATTATGACATCAGTTAACAACCACAACACAATGAATAATGTATTCATTCACATTCTGAAACCTTGTCAAAATCGCTGTAATCGATACCCCTTTTTTATACATCGACCCCCCCCCCCCCCCCCCCCCAATTTCTATTAGGTTTAAAAATTTACTAGCATATGAAAACTTAATTTATAGTGTTGTGATTGTTAACTGATGTCATATGTCACTTAAAATCACGACACCAAACCCCTGTGCATGCAAAACGGAAGCACCGGTAGATAAGTTTTTTCCTGATCATAGATCGTACACTGTACCTCTGGAAACACCAAATGATATAGTCAAGCTTAATCCGAATGGTTCTATTATCAGTCTTTTGAAAAGGGCTCTGAGATTTTGGCTAACATTCGACATACGACATTCAACATTCAGAAATCTGCATCTTTTACTTTAACTCAGCGGTTCAAACAATTTTTCTTCTTGTCGATTTTAGAAATCTTATAGTGTCTAATAAGAGCATTTTGATGATTGAAATGCCTCGCTATATGCTATATTTGTGATATTATTCACAACGACCACTTGTATTTCAAGGTCAAAATATCCTGATCTACAAATGCCGCTACTGTGTGCTCAGTCTCTCCCAGGGTTCCCACATTCAGTGTTAGTGAGTGAAAGGAACGATAACTCTGGTAGAGATTGACTTTGTGCTATAGATACTTGTGAGCATGGCGGCATGGCTGTTTAGTTCAATATATGTGATACCAGAGACTTGTATATCAGGTATATACGTCTCTGGTGATACACATGTGCTAATTGTGTTCCCCTTAAATATACATTTTTCGCCTGTTTTGTATGCTATTAAGAAGGGTCAATACTAACATACATCAAGTTACTTCTCTCAAGTTATACCAATAGTGATTTGATTGGCTTGTAAAACATCCCTGGATTCGCACCCAATTGACCTTGACCTTTGCCCTAGCGACTTTGCTCTTTTGTAAGTTGACTCCATAATTAATTGATCGCTAAAGGGCACACATATTATTGATATATATATGAACGATACTCGGCGCACAGTTCTAGAGAAGTCGTAAAATTTTAGCAATATAGCAAAATTGATTTTCGGCCCTCTCACTCTGCCCCTCAGGGGCCATTCTCATCATTTTTACAATTGTATTCACCACAACCTAGGGATGCTTCCTGTTAAATATATTAATGATATCAAGTGTATAGTTCCAGAGAAGTTGTTCATATTAAACAATATAACCAAATGGATCCATTTTGGCTATGCCCCCGAGCCCCCTTGGATTTAGCACACAAGCAGATCAAAATGGACAAAAAAATTCGGCTCCCATTATCACTAAATTACTGGAACCCCCCCCCCCCCAAATTCATTTTCCACCGGAGGGCTTCGCGCCCCTTGAACCCCCTACCAGACCCCTCGCCAACAGTGTTCGCATTATCAGTAAATTACTGGATCCCCCCCCCACCCCCATTTCGAAAATCCTGGATCCGCGCCTGCAGCACCATTATTTGTACAATTCTGAATCAGATGCTTCCATCAAATCTGTGTATATACAAATGTAGTGCATAGTCCTGGAGAAGTTACTTTTAGCAATATAGCCCAATTGCCGCGTTTTAGCCTTCCCTAAGCCCTCTGGGGGCCAGCACCACCATTTGTACAATTTTGAATCACTACCACATAGGGATGTTTCCAGTCTAATAATATGAATGGTATCCGGTGCCATTGTTCTAGAGAAGTCGTTTTTAGCAATATAGTCAAATTGCCCAATTTTGGCCCCTAGGGGTCAGCCCAGGCATGTGTTTCATTTTGATTACCCAAAACCTGGAAATACTTCCAGTCAAATTAAGCTGAATTCTAATAATTGGTTAAATAGGACGGTTTGAAGAATTTTTTGACAGACGAATGGCCAGACGCCACACTATTGTATAAGCTCATCTCGATCCTTCAGACCAGATGAGCTAATAGAACATTTATTTATCCCTGTATTCATAGGTTTAAAATACACTATTCTACATACAACAAAAGTTATCATTTTCAAGCAGTCATTATTTTATTTCTATCTCAACATTGCACTCAAAAGTCGTAACTTATTTTAATCATAAAATATTATATCGACAATCAAAATATGTATTTTCATTGCTAACAGTAAATTCTTGCTACAGCATGCCTTACAAAAAATGGATGGGAGTATTGAAATTTTGTGAGAGTACATTTGCGGGTATTCTTTTAATGTCAGAAACAAGAATATACCCAAGGTAATATGTTTGTGATAAATTATCATGAATGAGGATACTTTACATTAGATAAAACCACATCTGTTCTCAAATGACAATTTTTTTGTGAATATCCACAAAGATGCTACATCCCCGACACCATATACACTGCTCCCTGGAAAAGTGCATAAAATACCACCCGCTGTTTAGATATAACACCATTTTTTGATTGGAAATATATTTTTTTTAATAATTTTTTTTTATTTCTATTTCAAATAAGAAATAGTGCTCTAATAATAATCGCTTATAGGACAAAAAGTACCATACAAAATATAGACAGAGCACAACAGATTTTCTTCAGGATTCAATTAAAAATGTATGAATTATAGATTCAAATAAACAAAATAGAAATTCAAGCTTTTTGAGTATAACTTTTGGCGTTATATAAATAAATATAAACGGCCTATTCTTGTTTTCTAGTGATCATTATTACTCTTTGTAAGAGATGTAGCATCATTAAAAAGTACAACGTGGGTATCACTATTTTGATATGAGCATCCGTCAATGAACTTTACATTTTGTGGATTAATGAATGACACTAAACGTTAATTACATATTTTTGGCATTAAGCTTTGTATTATGTTGGTACACGAAGTGATTTAGACCAGTACAATGTAGAAGGAGTTTCTAGTACCCGGTATATATAAAGTAATTTTCCTATATTTCAGACATATTTGTTACAAGAATAATAATTGTATATCAGGTAACTGAAAAAACAAATCGATAAAAATTCCAACTTCATCACGTAAAACAAGCATACTGGGTACTGCTAAAGCAATACATGTCCCGTACCACTCCCTGCTAAAAATATAAAGTGACCTTGACCCCAAAAACCAAAACTTGTCTCCAGATGTTATCATCCTTGATCATTGAATGAAGTTTGATCAAAATTCTCAAGGAGTGAAGTCGCTAGAGCACCGACAAGACAGACGGAGAGGACACCTATAGTCCCCTAAACCCCTCCCACAATGAATTCTTCCATAATTTGATTTGTATCACAACCAGGTTAGAGACAACTGTAGAACAAAACCTTGACAGCTTACACCTCAGGCAGGCATTCCATCTTGGGTGTTGCCTGTATCTTCAATATTATCAAACAATAAACAAAGACTTCATTAACGCTTGAAAAGTTTGTATTCAATACAATTTACCGTTTTCACAGTTTCCATAAATAAATACAAAAGAAACCAGTATGTTTTGCTATTATTTTACAATGACCATTTTTTTGATATCTAGACAACTGTTTGAATTATTCTCCAGTAATATTCCTTAACAGGTATTTACTGTTCAAACAATCAAAATTTCCTAAAAAGCAATTTTATTCTCCAAAGAGATTTCATTTTCTATTTTCTTATAATCTTGTATTTTGATGATTAAAATGAATGAGATTGGGTTAAAGCAAGATTGATTCACTTAAATAAGGAGTAAAATAAATTCAAATTTTATTAGTCTGAATGTTTCTGGACCATCTATCAGCTTATATATACTGTAGATAATACTACCTAATGATCTTATGTCTACTGTAGGTAGCGAAAAAGATAATCAGAGTCAGTCAGACTAGCGTTTTGCAAGGTGAATCTTTTCATGTTTCATTCTCGATTGATATGATCATGCAATATTGAAATATACTCCAGAATGTTCTTGATATAAATACTAATGTCTCTTTTTACTCCTCAAACACACAAATCTATTATTATGAAACCTTTACTTATTTTATACACAATATTATAACACCACTCACAGATCCATATGCCACTCGTCCAGACTGATCATATCACACTCCTTCACGTACTATAGGTATGATATACATGTCTTTCACAGGAAATCCTTCACATAGCAAAATATTTACAGCAGTTGTGATGCATACCTACATAATTAACAGGACAGTGGCTGATATACTGAATATTGAACCCACTTATACTGTACAAGATCTATATTTTTAAAGAATCCAATGTGATTATTTTATTTCAGTTGTGCTTTCATTTGAAAATTATATGCTGATCCTATCAAACTTTTGCAAAAATCCATGCTTAAGTTAATTTCAAATGTGATCTACATCTTTGATACATTTATCAAATCATGTAAACAGCAAAACAATAGACATTATAAGCATATACAGGTATGCCTTTTTAAACATATCCGAAATTTGTGAAAGGATTTTCAAATGAATACAGCTGGGCCAAATTGGGAAATTTTATCTCACTTTGGCAAAAACAGAACTTGTATCAAGTTTGTTTGTCTTAAGAAAGTTTTACCTTAATATCAGATGTCAATGTTATTCCATATCTACTGTATATACATCCATAATAGTATATGTGTATATGAAGCTTTATTCTAGACCCGTCATACTGATTCAGATTTCTAACAAAATACAGATATTACACAGTAAATCTCAATGTAACAATTCCTATAAATAGATATATATATATGTTAAGATTTTCACAAAACTCACTTTCCCTATCACACACACACTTTCTGTTTCCTGAATCATTTCTAAACTTAATGTTAAATTTACCCCAAGCTGAGCTAGAGTACACTCAAATGTTTTATCAATTATTCAGTTTTAAGCTTGAGAATTTTCATTAATATTGAATATCCAAATAACACCAAAATGATTTTCAAATCAGGATATGAAACTGACCTTTACTTTTAGCAGTGATTGACAGATGAGTTTAGGTATTGTACTTAACCTCTGTATCTTAATTATATACTCCAGAAATGGTTAAACACGGACAAACTCCCCTCTCATACAGAGTCCTGTGATTAACCACAGCTTCATTACAGGTCAATATTGTGCATCAATGAACACTATAATGTTCGAGTCACCAATTTCACATCTCTGACACTCTCCCATAACATATAGGCTCCCTCAACAAAAAGAAAGAAAAGACAACAAGAATTAGATTACGTTTAAGCACTACTAGGAAGCAGCATTGACCATTTCCGAAGATTCAGCTACTGGCGCTACGACTGGTGATACTGCCGATGCTGACATATTTGCTGCAGCTGCGTTCAGGTCACCAGCAGCACCTGTTTGTACAGGAAGAGTGCTACCCATGCTCTGTGGCACCGGAGCTGTGTCTCCCACTGCTTGAGTAGGGAGAGTAAAGTTTGTGGGGAGGTTGGGGAGGGGTGCTGGGGCAGGCATGGAGGGCATCGGAAGCCCAGCTCCAGGGGATAACATAACACTTGGAGGTGCAGCACTTCCGATTCCAGGTGGCAGCACTGTACTGCTAGGCATCATACCTAGAATACACAAGAATAATCAATGTTACACCAGATTAAATTTTCTGAACAGCATAGTGGAGATCACTAGCGTACACAGCCTGCCCTCGCTGTTGTTTGGAGTCATATTGGCATAAACCAGTAACTAACATGGAGGTTTATAAAGTAAAATCAAACAAAAGCAGACTTACAAAACATTTTTTTCTCTAATTAAGAAGTATTTTTACTTGATATATAATGTAAAATTCAGTAATTTCTGTCATTACTAAGGGACATTTTAATAGTTATTTGAATTTCAGATATTGCAAAAAAAAATTTTTTTTTATCTTATTGCCATCATATACACAACTGACCTGATACATAATCAGATTATTAGTGATCAATTCTGTAACTGACCTGGTACAGACTGGGTCATGCTGACAGGTAACGACGACATTGCTGGAAGTGCGCCTGCTGGCTGCATCCCCGGTAGTGACATCGGCATTGTAAAGGGAGGTAATGTTGATAAGTTGGGCATTCCTGCTAGGTTAGGTATTCCTGCTAAGTTAGGCATGGTTGTTCCTGGTACTGAAACAAATAAAGGATTATCTGTTAATCAAACCTTTGTCAATACATTTAAGTTTTCAAATTGATCATTCACCTCAAACAGAGCATGACAACATACTAGCCATGTAAAATAAGCACTTTATGGTGTTCTGCAAATCTGAGGAAAATCATATATATTTTGTAGAAATGATGAAGAGGATCTAAATTTTTTTTGATTTTCATTTTTATAATTTCATGAATTTCTTCTTATTCTGCAGAGAGAAGACCATAGGATTTACAATTTTGGCTGACTTTTGGCCATATAAGGTGTCTGCAAAAATTTCACAAAAATTTGTGATTTGGAGCAGAAGTCGAAAAATGCAAATTATTTATGGACACTGGACAGCATGCCAAACAAAAGGCAATATGAATAGGTCTGCTGAAAATGGTAGACTTTTTGTTTTTGTAGTTTTTTCAACAAATCTTTAAAGTTAAAGAGATATTGTCATGTTTTGTAAATTATTAATTTATAAATCTTCCCTCTCTTTTCATTAAAAGAGAGTTTTGCTGTTAATATTGAAAATAGTGATTTCACTTTTATAAATCTTTGCCAAGGACATATATATAGGCAGTAGTGCATATGCTTTGATTGGTTATGAGGTGTTAACAGAAGAGAAAGTGACTCTCAAATGAAACCTCTTCTAAGTTTGATGTGAAATGTTTACTGTAAATAAAACAATAAAACTTACAACCGACACCTCCCAGAGGTGACGAGAAGTTTGGCATTGGTGCCGGCTGTAGGGGCTGCCCGCGCCCGGCTCCATTATCGGCTGTTGGAATCACTGGTATTGTCGGAGTTCCTGATCCAATCAAAATGTAAGGTAATGTTTATTTCAAGATCTAGGACAGTCTGACATTGTATCTTCAAATTATTTCTTGTTTAACTTGTCTCATCAAAATAACTGGTTCAAAATCATTATTGGACAAGTTTCAGGTTTTGATTTTGTTATGCATGAATAATTTGGGATTTTTATGCATAATTTTGCTGAAAATTTCACAGGTTTTAATGCTTACCTGTATTTATAGACATCTGAGCCATACTGACAGGCAGACCAGCTGGTGAGTTCCCTAGAGAAACCTACAATACATACAAGTTTGGGTTATATTTCAAACAGTAAACTCAAATGATGAAGAAACTTCATAATACTACATCTATCATAATACTATATCTATCATAATACTATATGGATCATAATACCATATCTATCATAATACTATATTTATCATAATACTATTTTATCATAATACTATATCTATCATAATACTATATGGATCATAATACTATATCTAACATAATACTATATTATCATAATACTATATCTAACATAATACTATATTTATCATAATACTATATTTATCATAATACTATTTTTATCATAATACTATTTTTATCATAATACTATTTTTATCCTGTATTAAGTCCACAGGGTGACACAAGGAGAATCACTAAATTACATGTTGATAGCTTTACTCAACACTACTGTAAATATAGACAAGTTTCTCTGCTGTCCCGACATCATGTATTGCGGAGAGGGCATTATATATATATAATTACTTAGTTAGCAAAACTTGTACTCAATTCTAATTGTTTATGACAATTAATAAAACTATGTAAACTGATACAACTAGGGACCAAGGATACATGAAGTTTGAAAAATATCCCTTCAATGTTTTCTTTATACAGTAAAGGTTACATGATGAGCCGACTGCCTAGTGGTCAATTTGATTTAACAGCTGTCTCATGTCATTGTTTGTTAGTAAACGAGGCCATGTAACAGCTGATTTAATCTGATTGACATTGTGGATCTTCTCCACACTGGACAGAGTACACATTATGTTACAATGCAACATTGCCCATCTCTGGTCCTAAGACATTACCTCTGCGAATCCATCAGGGGATTTCTGTGGTGTTTGAACAGTTGTTGCTAGTTTTTCTGGAGATACACTGGAAGGAAATTGTCTCTTTGGTATCCTGTGTAAATACCCATATCCAATACCACATCCCAAACTGAAATTAGAAAAGGGTATAGATTCATTTCTAGGTACACTGTATCCAGTTAATAAAAAAAGACATATATATGCATCACCATGAATAAACATGATCACCACCTCACGGACTGAAAATTGAGAAGAGATCAAAATCTGTGTTTAGTATCATCTAGTTAAACCAAAAGGCAAGAAAATGTACAAAATTCACTGTCAACATCAAAGCAGAGGAATGTAACAAGCTTTCAACATCGAGCTACATTCCAAACACAAAAGCAACCATTTTACAAGAAGTTTCATGAAGTCAAATCACAGATGAAGTTACAATGTTGCAAAGCGAAGAATTAATAATGATTGGTGGCAATGTTATGCATGCTTAAATCTCAATGCTGGAAAAATACATATGTTCATAGACAGAATGTGCTCTACTTGGAATGCATATATTTTGTCAACAAGTCTTGTCAACAAGTCTCCAATATTATTATAGATCTCTGAAGATATTAAAATAAAAATTTGACACTCCAAACATTTTCAAATTGTCATTTTCAAAAATGAAGTATGCTGAAAGAACCACCTGCCAGCAGTGCTGTCCTAGGTTATCTCCCCTTGTACATACTTTAACATAAGTGATTGTATTGCTGTTGAAATAATATTTCATTCAAGCATGCATAATTGTTTTACAAATACATAGACCATATTTTGAACAAATCTACAGGACTTACATTTCATAAAACAAAATAATAGATGAAAGTTGTAACTATTAAATATATCTAAACTTTAAAAGGACTCTTAACATTGATATGAGGTTGTTAATAGTTCACATTACATATTATAGGTTCTGTGTTGTTTAATGCCCTACATAAATCACAACAAAGATGCAGTAATATTGAAATATGTGTAGCACAGTGCAACCATGTCAACATGTTATACCATTGGGAAGGTCGAGATGATAAAATTATTTCCTCAACCCTGCAATACTATCATTCCTCATGCTGGACATTTTACAAAGTTCATTTTAAAATGTGCCTACTGTCTATCACCATGGTGACCTTATCTATAAAACCAGTTCACCTCATGCTGTTAATTCATCTCTTAATACTAAATCATGCTTCAGGAAAACAGTTTACTTTCTATTACATTAAACATCAATTTAACCATATTTTCTACATTTGTCTGTCAAGGTGGGAAATGAGGACAAGGTTGGACAATTCTTATATCTAAATTTAAAGTATAAACCTGCAGAAAGACTTATAACAGTACTTCTATAGTTTATTCTTCATCAAAATGGTAATCAAAATTTATCATCATCCTTCTGAATCAAAGTGGTTCTATCTTGCTATGTTTCCATCTGCATCTTTTTGCATCCTTGAAAGATATATTTATCCTGACTTGAACTGAAGACTCTAACCATTTGATTTAAACTCTTGATCAAACATAAGACTGATATCTGCCTGATGAAGACCATCATTGGGCTACATGCAACTTAAAGCCAATCAACTTAGCTTTTATGGAGTGGTGTATTTTATCTAAATTATCTAAATTAAAAGAAGTTATTTCTGTGATGATAAAACACATGAATGCAGTTGACATAGATGTAACAACATTAAGACTTGAAAGATGCAACAGCCTCAATGTAAAATTCCTCATGCCCTTCCAATGGGAAAGTAGACCTGTGAAACAGTGGGGAATCCATGAATGAAGTTATGAAAGTATTATCAGAATCCATGAATTCTAAGTAAACATGTAAATGTTCCCAAATGACCTCTTACTAGACAATTTATTTCTATACATTAAAAAGACTTGTGGGATTTCTAAGCGTTGGCAGGGAATATTAATCAAATTTTGTTCTCCATCTACCCATAGAAATATTCTTACCTGCCATCTTCTTCAACCGTACTAATAAAGATTAAAAATAAAATCATAATTTGACTTAATTAAACTATTTACCTACAAGCAAACCAATTTACCTACAAGCAAACCATTCTTAATGGTCAGCGTCACAGCTGTGAAAAAACAATACTGTATTGTTTTCAAATAATTCTTATTCAAATTAAAAACATGTTTTCTTACACACCTATTTTACAATGATATATATCCAACATTCCGAAGATGTTACAAGATACCATACCTGCCATCTCCTCCCCAAGCTCCATTGGGCGTAATGGTGACCTCACGACACGAGTCGGTTTCCGTGTTGTATATGTACAAGCGTAGCGGTTTACCTTCATGGGAGTCTATCAGTGTGAACAAATCCTCCGACTGGAAACAGTAATTAAGAAATGTGTTTATTTTACAATGAAGAATTTCTCATCCATACAGTATTACATCTGAAATAATGTTGTTTATAAAACACCAAGGTAAAATGTGTATTTTTTATTACAAATGATGGTTGTCAAAGAAATGTCTACAGTCAATTTCTGTTCAGTTGTAACATGTCAAATTCACAATAATTATGCACTATGTCAGTGTCAGTATAGTAAGCTTGAAGCTAACTAAAAATCCACTATTACAATTTTCTGTATTTTTCATCGAATGCAACCAAAAATCACCCCTAGGCAATAAATCCTGAGTGATATTCTGTAAAAAAAAAGGGTGTGTTGAGATGTAATACTAGGGTTTTCCCTCCGACGCAAGTTTCCTGTGTCTTAGGCGCAGAAAAACATAAAGGATGCCCAAACTAAATGTCTGTACATCCTTGTGATGCATTGTAATTCCAAAATCTGCCATACAAAGAAGAATCAACTGACACTAGTATTTCATTGTTTGTATTTTATTACTTAAGGCGACATCGTTACACCTGATGACCAACTTGGATGCTGCTATAGCAAGATTTTGTCAATCATAAATAGTCATGGGACTCCAGGATTTCAGAATGGGACTCCAAATTTTCACATCCGACAGTATCTGGAACCCTACATAACAAAATGACAGGGAAAATCCTGCAATATGTGATTTAGCTATAGTTTAGTTTTATACCAAGCTTAATTAGTAATGGTTGGATTCAGAGCCACAGATCTGTAATGGTAATGCTGCCAGCAGAGAAGAGACACAGTAGCCACCAACATCTGGAACACAGCACCAATTTATTCTTACCTCATGAAGCACAGAGTCTGCTCCAATGATATAATCTGTATTGGACTTCAGACCAGCCAAGTCAGCCGGAGAGTTTGGTTTCACTTCCTGTTACAACAACAAAAGGTATATTGTACTATAGGACACACATTCGGATCCATTATTATTGTTAAACAAAACGATTAAAAAATTCTGCACACCATTTAATGTCATGGAAAGATTTCTTTTCTTCAAGTTCAAGGAAATCTTCAATAATTTGTTTGGATAAAGACTCAAGTTTATCTTGTAAATTATTACTGTCAGTTTATTGCAATCTGTATTTACTTAAAATGCATTTTACTTTAATGACTGCTATAAAGCGATAAAATGCATTGTTTGCATATAAATTAGAAAATTTTGAAACCGTATTATCTGTACAACTAGTTTTGTTTTGAATTTGGGAGGAAAATAGAGAAGAAATTATTTTTCCAAATAAAATCTAATCAAAATTTATACAAAAAATATTCAACAAACTTACCAGCACGTGCCAAACATTTTCATTGGCCCCTTCAAAGGAACAAAACCTTTAAACAAAAACAAAACTTTTGTTAAACAGATTTGTTTGCATTTTCCTTTAAAGTAACTATTGCAAATATAACTCAACCATCTTGGTACTGAAAGGTATCCACTTGTTATCAAGACATTTTGTTTCAAAGCACAGAAAGCATCAGTTGTTAATGTGTACAGGATATAATGCATGGTGCCCAGTTAAAGCCCTGGAATACTTTTTTGACTCCACAAACAAGTTATTTTATTCTTGGTTAAAATCAATATATCTATCAGACATTATTCTTGGTTAAAATCAATATATCTATCGGACAGAGGTTTTGACCCTTCACAATCTTAGAAATAAGGGCCACCCAGTTTACACTTGAGTTTTAGCAACTTCAGAAGTCAAATCACGATTTTTCAGAAATCTGAAGGGTCATCAAAGCATATATATATGTCAACATGTCCCTTCAAACCTGAAAGTTAAATTTCATTTTGGGATTCCAAGTCAAGGGTTAAACAGATGTCATGTATAAGTGAACTCCAGTGAACTACCTGAGCTTTCAGAATACATTTTAATTCCAAGACATGTAACCTAGGCCATTAGTTAAGAGGTGGGGTGGATAGTCTATTCCCATGCTTAATATACTATAGGAATCGCAATGTATCACGATACTTATGGTATCGCCGATCTGTATCGTGATATGTATCGTATCGTGAGTTTGGTGGTGATTCTCAGATCTAGTGGATACTGTTGACATGGACTTTACAGATAACAGGACTGCCAACCATGGACTCTATACTTACCTGATGCTCACACCTAACAATCCTTGACCGCCCCAGTTATGACTCGGAAGAATGGTGACTTCACGTACGGACTGAGTTTTACTGCTGTACACTGCCATTTTTACTGGTTTTTCTATGTTTGCCTTCAGAAGATCTTTCAGAGTGTCATTATCTTGGTTCTGTTACAGGGAAAAAAGGACAATACATTTTTTTTTATAATGGTAGTTTGCATTGTGTTAAAAGTTACAGAATTTATTTTGATTTTCTTCCAAAAATGAGATGAAAAGGCACCAATGTCCTCTCCAAATCAGTGGGAAAATCTCATGTAAATAAACAAATATTACTGAACTTTATTCCTGCTTTATCAGGAGTGTCTAAATGTATTTGAACTATTTTTCTTTGAAAAACCCTTTTTTTATAAATTGTTTATGTGATGACATGGAAGTTAAACTTACCAGGCGTGTATGTCCTATTGCTACAATAAAATCAAAGAATGCCTCCAATCCAGCTTTGTGACCAGGGGAGCCTTCCTGCACCTAAAAAGATACAATGACATATGATATAAATATTGTTGTGAAAGATGTCAAGATCAAATACAAATTACAACAATGTATGATATGCTGAAAATGGTGAGTGTAGTATATGATCGTGGTAGGTAAATATGTCTGTATACAAGCTTGACCAGGTGTAGACTATTTGTGGTCATACATGGCTGAACATCGCCTTCAGGAGAATTCAAGCTGACACAAACCCATAAGTCGATCAGCTTGTCATGTACATGCATAACAATCATCCTCGTTTAAATAATGTGCGCTATCGCAAACAGTATCTGCAGCTAAACCTGAACCACCAGGTCAGTCCACAACCTCCTGACAAGAGAACACAAGAAAGGGGTCACTTAAGCTCCTTCGCACTATATGAAAGATAGCCTGTACATGTTACACTTGCAACTATTGATGTAAGTTTTTTTAGTTTCTTCAAAGCACATGAACCTGAATGAAATTCAAAATGAGCAATATCTGTTTCAGTGTATTGTATTATTGGAACAGTGCAAGACCCAAGATGCTTTCGTATTCTGTACAGTACACCAACAGCCGGTTAAATGCGAACATGGTTCGTTATTATCAGCCCGGGTCAGTAATCCAGTTGGCATTTTTGGAAACAGTTTCAGCACTACTGAAAAAGCCAAAACCACTTTAAACTTAATTTAACAAACATTTTCTTCCAGGTTGCATTTATTAAGTCATGAATGTCGTACAAATGCAAAAATAAAAATCAATTGCACATCGGAAAGTAAATCAATACTCCAAACTCGTGTAACATGCTATTTTGCATATTACACACAAATTGGCAGTTGCAGGTTGTGCATACTGCACAATGGGGCACAAACACACAAACAAAAATTACAGCCCTTGAAGTCAACATCACCATCATTCCGCACAAGATTGACATTGTTCTCAATCTGCACTGTACCCCCTACTCATCCAACACTAACAGATGTGCCCTCAGTTCATCAAATGCAATGCCAGTGATGCCTAGGCTAGGGGGAAATCAGGCTACAGATTGTGCAGGGGAAGGCCCATAGCTACATGGATACTGTATAAATCCAATATCATTATGTATAATGTTACAAAGTGATTATTCAAAATTTGTCGATTTAAGAAATATATATAATGTAAAGTATTATTTTCTTCTTCAAGTCAACAGCTTGTTTGGACATCATATGGCGACGTTGGAGAAAAGGGATACTATATATACTGTCGTAAACAGATGTCAGTACCATTGTACATGGTGGTGGAACACACGTGTACAAACGTCAAACGCAACCAAGCTGGGACACGTTATACGACTCGTTATGTCTGAATGGTATTGAGTTAGGCTCAGACCCGTATCATACTGTAACTTTCCCATGTAGTTCAGACTTCCATATAAATATATAGATCCACTGTACAGAGTACTGAAAAATTGAGTGAACCACGTCAAATATTCGACCATTCAGAAAACCTGACGTGGTGACTCGCGTAAACTAAAGGAGAAGCAAGTTTCCGATAGTTTTCTCGCTCCTAGATTGGAAGCAGTCCTTGTCACTTACTCGAAGAACATGGTATCCCTCTGTTCCGCCGCCCGGAATTTCTGTGCTGAATGAACCACCCATCCTGTCGTTAAAAACAGGCTGAATGTCAGTCTAGTTCCACAGGTGAAGCCGGTTGTTGATCCAATATGGCCACTACGTGGCAATGCGAGAATTGTGGGTACACGTTTCCGGTTAATAGAATTTGCAGAATAAAAATAATACGAACGTCACAATGGTAGACTCGTCACGATTTCTTCACCCAATTGTATACTATACGCGTATAATGGATACACACATCACAGAATTCGTTTTGCAAGATCACACCAAAAATAAACCTTATATTTAGCAACATTGATATTACTATCATATAAAAAAGGATTTACAGTACAGTACAGTTTTAAATTATTGTCTTACGTAACGTGTATATATGCCTGTAGGCTATTCACAATTTATGACAAACGGCAAGCCGTTTTGACATTTGATTATATTTGTATTAACTAAAGTGAAATTACTTTATACAATACACGTCAGGTTATGGATGTGAAAGCGACCTAAGAATCTTATAGGGGAACCTATAGGGTTCCGACAGTGATAAGGACATTTAATGGAGTATGGACAAACCGTTTTATGTACAATTTACTTTTGTTTCTATTTGAAGAAATTAATGCAAGGCAGTTTTTAAATAGATCTACACACGTTTTAAGCAAACTACGAATATTTTAGCTGGACAGGAATTTATAAGCGATTGAACAGCTTCATCCCACGAGCACATGGAATTTTATTACCAGATTGGCCCAACGTTGGAAACTTGGCATGGTCGGTCAACGCTGGCATCGACTATCATACATCGGGCCAACGTTGGAAACTTGGCAAGGTCGGTCTACGCTGGCATCGGTTATCATACATTGGGCCAACGTTAGGACATCCTCGTACTTAACTAATAATTTCGCATCAGAGGTTGGTTGGCTGTTGAATATTGGTACAACGTTGGGCCAACATTGGTGTACGATTGATTTATTTGTACTGTGGATTTGACAGTTGGACAACCACGACTTACATTTTTTTGTATATACGGTTAATGATATAAGCGTCAGTGAAGGAATGAGTTTCAACATTTTGTTTATTGAAATATTTCTTAAGCAGAAAATATTAGTATTGATTTTTTTTGTCTAATAATCACTTAAATATATATAATTCTTCATAACCGTTTCCATATTTTATCTCACAATAATTTTAAATCAATCTCTATAAAGCACTAAAAATGCATATATACATATATTCAGTCATGGAGAAAGGCAGATTATGCAAGAGATCAACCTTACTAGAACCAGAGACATATTATGTCTCTGCTAGAACCAGTGCATACATACGTGCACATTTTGCTGATAAGATGCCTAAGAAGTTAAGTCCCAAGAAAAATCACAGTTAGGATCTGGTCAGTTACCGTAACAACCGGGATCATGATACTCCAGGATGGACACTTGCATCAGATTAACTCCTCTTGGTCAGTCTTTGTGAAGAAAGTGGGTTGACCACACATGCACATTTCAAGATATACTTTATATTTATTTACTGGTGAAGCTGTTAAAGCAGTAAGGAGTTAATCTACCAAGTTACAGCAATGTAAGCACTTTTCTGCTTCTTATTTTTTCAATTTTATTTAAAATATTTGAATTCCAATAAAATCCCATGTTCTCTGTGTCTGGAAATATTTTCACATACATGATTGTCGTAAGAAGCCTGTATACAGACCGACATATCCTTTAACCAGTGCCGATTTTTAAACATGTATATTTATGGAATCTAAAAGACAAAAATTTGTAGGTTGATCATGCAGTCAAATATTTGTTATATTGTTTACGAGACAAGCAAATAAACTGAACTTTGCAGTTATAACAATGTGTGAATAGCACACATGCCTATGAGAATAACTCTTATTTGTACTGTATGCACGTAATTAAATTCTGCTTAAGGAGAAGTTCGCAGGAACCGATTACGTTCAGGGGCTACGTACTAACCAGGTGCTCCATTGTGTCGTCAAAGACTGGCTCAGATATTCGGGAGATAAAGAAGGAGGGAGCAAGAAGAGAGAGACAAGAAAAAAGAAAATAAAGACAATTGAACCAAAGCAGTCAAGATCGAGGCATCCAATCAGGACAGTGAATAAATAATAATGACAGTCAATTTAGAAACTTCTAAATAGTGTATATGACTCTGGTCAATCACTTTATATCAATTATAGATAAATAAAAAAATCATAATTTATATCTTTTTCATTCTTAATGCGTTTCCGGGCATACACTGCTAATGTACGTAGCCTTACGTTACATGTGAGAACATAAAATTATCATTTATCTCCTGTAATGCGTACCTTACCGTTGGATTCTCATTCTCTTGAAGCTAAAAGTGTACATTGAAGGTGGTATTTGGCTAAGGATGTAAATGATATCAACGCGGTTTCGTGCTGTATGGAATCAACTGTATCAGCTCCAATACAACCGTAAACCAACACATAGGTCAAACTTCTGACATTAAACCAACACATAGGTCAAACTTCTGACATTAAACCAACACATAGGTCAAACTTCTGACATTAAACCAACACATAGGTCAAACTTCTGACATTAAACCAACACATAGGTCAAACTTCTGACATTAAACCAACACATAGGTCAAACTTCTGACATTAAACCAACGTTGGTCCAATGTTAGTTTCCCGATATTGCCAACGTAGAACCAAAATAAATTGTTTATTCTGATGTTGGACCAACGTCGGGCCAACATGGATTTTTGTTTGTTTTTAACGTTGGACCAACGTCGGGCCAACACATTAAAACGACCTATCTTCGTTGGCCCAATGTTTGACCAACACGTTGGACCAACGTTGCGCCGATGAGCAACATTACGTTGGCCCAACGTGATTTACCGATGTTGGCCAAACGCAAGCTTGCTGTCTGGGTTGTAACTTTTACAGTTGAGCAAGCAAATTGGCAAACACGAAACTAATTATTTACAAGTAAATAACACATCACATTGACATTCTTTTGAAACATGACACAATGCCTTACATTGATTCACCGATGCCCTAAGTATGACAATCCAGTGACAAGCAGTGCACGAGAGAGACCCCAAACAAACTTTGTCTTTGATTTAGGCCAAAGGTCAAAATGTAGGTCAAAGCGACCTAATTTTTGAAAGAAGACACATTGCTGCACATGATAAATATGATAGAATCCTGATACACGTTTTCTATTACATTGCATTGACATGATGCAAATGTAAGGTGATACAGTGTACTAACACTGTGATGCAATATTAGTACATTGTATCACAGTGTTAGTACACCGTATCATATACAATCTACTTTTGCATATCTTCCATTGAACGAAGGCCGCCATTCGAGTTCCTACTTAACTATTAAGTGGATGTTTTCATTCATTGGAGATGTTCTGTAAGGAAAAGTTGAGGATAAGAGTGTGAAACACTAGCTGTTCGTTTTAAAAGATTTATAATTTTCAACTCGTGTAACAAGAGGTACTATATACAATATAATTGACGCCAAAACTTTCTAAACAATTTGATATTTCAGACAATATAGTCATAGTATACAGAAACAGTATGGCATAATTATCACCATATAAACAAGGCATAATCATACCTACAAATAACGGAAGGATTTTCTATAAATATACTGCATATCCAGTCCAGCAAGATCCTGGTGCGGAAAATGGACGACATCTCCAACCTCCGTTTGCTTTACTTTAACTTTTACCCATTTAGGATTCAAATTGCCTTGAAACTGTGAATTCCATATATACATGTACATGTACATTAAACCGCATTCGTTTAAAATGTTTTGTATAAAACCTAAAACTGTCAGGTTAAGTACAGTGGACCCGCGATAATCCGGACGCCGATAGTCCGGAAAACTCGCAGTCCGGACGGAAATGCACGGGAACGGATTTCCGTAACGTTATTTGTACTCACCAGTCCGGAAATTCGGATTCCGATTCCGGAAGCCCATTTTGGGAACGGAACGTACTTTTCGTTAGTAAATTTCCCTCAATAATCCGGACGATTTTTTCACCACGAGGAGAAAAAAATGTCGGGGCAAGTCACCCGTGTCGACAGCTGTACAGACTATCGCTTGACACTGTGCGTAGTCATAGCGACCGCTGCCAGGTCATAGCCCCGGGTGTTTACCTGTGTTACAATGTGTAGCTTTTGTTTTTATAACGGTACATTGCTTTTTCTCTACGACCTAAGTAATCCGTAACAGCGTAGCTGGAAGGTCAAAGGTTATTAGGAAGCTAGCTTTATACATTTACCAAAACTTGTCAATTCTTAAGGGCTATTTGTATAAAGCAATTCCTCTCATTTGTACACAATTGGATTTGTTACAAAATAACTTTTGGAGAATGCATTTCTTAAATTTGCAAAACAAGGCCACACTAATACAAAAAGGAACTCGTCTTCAATATCATTCATGTCACCTATATGACAAACTCTTTGGTGTCACGATATCTACCCTTTTCAATATTTAGAGTGTGTGACGATAGTCGAATTTTAGTTATTTCTCTCAAGTATTCAACTGATATGGACTTTTTCAGATAATTCTGTAAACTATAACTGTTGTAAACATGTTGATATAAAATTCCTTTAGAGGACAATATATTTTCTTCTACACACTCTTTCATATCAATCAAAACTGCTTTCCTTTGTCATTTGAAGATCATTAATGGCAACATTTTGTGATTCCCATTTATATCCGAAACCTATTCTATATAATTCGTCCTTGATATGCAACATCCATCTATCATTATTTTCTAACATATGTCGTCATAGAAAGACTGTGAAATATAATTTCGGGAGTTTCTCAGTTTCATCCAATATTTCATAATTCTAATTTTTCGTAGCACTCTTAATGGATACCTACCTACTTTAAGATAAACCACATCGTTACTTGTACTTTTACGTACACCAAGCAATTTATTACAAAAAATAATATGTACTTCAGATGCTATTGATATATGTATCAAATACAGCTGTGTTCCAACGTTGAAATAATTTTTCGGCATAGCCGTATACAATATTTTTGTAATATTCTGTTGTCCCCGGAAATGACGCGACAGGTGACGTTACTGGTCAAGATGAAGTATGTGATTGGTCAATGTGCAGTTAAAAACGAAACAAAGTTAAGATTAAATGCAAGCTGAATAAGTGGATGCATCTTTTCAAATGACACATTAATAAAATTATATTCCTGATTGAAATGCAGTCGTATTCAGGCGCGTAGCTGCCTATACGCAAATACGCAGTTGCGTACACATCAGTTTTCAACAACAACAAAAAATAAGCAAAACAAAACAAACAAACAAACAAACAAAAAAAAAACAAAAAAAATTCTGATATTTACATGAGCTTATCTATACACAAACTATGAATGCTGTCCATAGGTGATGGTTCTATTCAAACCCACTAATTGATATAACTAGTCATTGGTAGGGAACGCAATCAATTGGTCGGTTAAAGCGGGACAATGAAAAATCCGAAGACCTGTTTCTTTGGAAGAATTTTCAGCTCGCTCGCAGAAACCAACAGCATCAGAAACAAGTCAAAATGGTACCCCTGATGTAACAAAGCTCCCTGGTGGTTGTCAGAATGCTTACGCTAACATTTTAGAGCATTCAGGACATTAAAGATCAATGTCAAATTTATTCATTTTATATACAGAATTTGCAAGATATATGTATATATGAGAGGTCGAAGCAAATTCTAAATAGCACACAAAACTTAGTTTTGATATCCAACGGTTTACACAATATATGGGAAAAATGAAAATAAATCCAAATAATTTCAAAATTAGTTGTCAAATAAGAAAGATGCCAGATCTATATATATACTAATATAGACTTAAAAACTTAATATAGACTTAAAAGTGTTTCGATAAGTTTAAAATGAGCTTTGATACAAAAACGTTAAGTCCTTAACATAGGAAACTTAAATTAAAAGAAAAAAAAATAGAATAATTCAATAACATTTTTTGTAACTTTACTCTACTAAATGATTACTAACTTGATTCCTCTTGTTTTGATCAATCAGTCTATTTGGTATTGTACCTTCAAAATAGAGCAAAATATTTTATAAACTCTCCTAATTTTCTTCTGTTTATCTCTCCTACCATTCCTTTTTACAATACATATTTATTTTATACAATTCAGATTATCTTTTTTATACTAAACAGATTATATTTTTAGATATGTCTCAAGTACACGTATTTGCGTTTTTTGCAGTTAGACGTACATGTAAAACCATTTCAGGTAAAAGTAGATTTCAATTGATTCCACGAGGAAAAGGGGTATCTGAAAGCTCTTTTACACATGTCAGACAATCTAACAGCTATATTCAGATACGTGCTAAATGTAAACTATATAAAAAATATAGCATTGTTAGATCACCTATCCCCTTGAAATGTATTGTCTAATATACCGTATAGAGGGAAATTTTAGCGGGGCTTTAATTTGGCGATTTGGCGGGTCCGTATAAAGATCGCCAAAATTTAACCCGTCAAATTTTAAAACCGCCAAATAAAAAGACGAGAAAATTTCAATTTTGCCAATAGTTTCCGTTCTGACGGCTGTTTACCTTTGGTAACTCAAGAGAGTAACGACATGTGCGTAACGTTGGTTGTTGCCTGGCAACTGTCGGCCAAAATGTCGATAGGTACATGTTATACGAATAGCTAGTGAACAACTACTCACGATACAGTTCAAGTTCAAGTTCAAGTTCAAGTTTTATTTTATTTGAGTGTCACATGTCAATACAATACTTGATTAAAAAATGTACATAAGAACAATAAAATACATATTGACATCCAGCCATTATTGGCTTATGAGACACTAATTATGAATAAAATCTATTAAAAGCTATCAATTATGCTATCCGTTATTGTTAAATTATACAATGATTAAAATATATAGATTATCAATGTCACATACTTATTTTTTGGAGTTCAAAGACTAACACTAGTCTGTAATAGTTATGGTATTATCAGGCTACACATGAGCCTTGAACTAATTAGTAAATAATTGTACTGCATATTAATGAGCAAATTGCTCATCTTAATAATTAATTAAATTTCACACTGGATATATGAAAGTTACAACTGTACCATCCTATAGTGTAGAACATGGTTAGTCTCCAACCCTCATATATACAAAATACAAGATATTACTTTCAGGAGAATTAAACATACTATAACAATGCTGTTGGTATATATTTCCTACATTTGTACGTATTAAAAATGGTAGCTGCTAATATAAGCTATCAGAAATGCTATCCATTATCATTGATATCTACAATGATTAAAATCTATCGATTATCATTTTATCAATATCACACTTATTTTGAGGTTCAGAGACTAACATTAGTCTGTAATGGTATTATCAGGCAACATACATCAGCCTTGAATTAAGTAAATACCATAATTGTACCGTATATCAACGAGCAAATTGCTCAACTTAGTAATTAATTAATTCCACAAAAACCATCATGTAGTGTAGAACATGGTTAGTCTCTGGCTAACCCTCATATATTACAACATACAAGATATTACTTTTAGAAGAATTAAACATACCAGGGTTCACGCAGTATGATACATATACGATAACAATGCTATTGGCATATTTTTCCTGCGATTGTACATGTTAAAAATGGTAGATGCTAGAAAATGTGGCTCTGCACTCTGCATTATACAATTTAACTTTTCTGTATCACTCATATTATCAAAAGAGCCATTTTCCAACTGCATTTTGGTAAAAAGGCTATGCCTGATATCTGAATAAAAATCACAGCTTATTAAAAAATGTTTTTCATCCTCCACCACCCCTTTTTTACAATATATACATAATCGTTGGCATAGAGGGGTTATCGGTTTGGTATATCTGCCAGTTTCAACTGCCAGTGGTACATGTAAGTTACCACATCTAAACGAGGCTAGAATGCGACGGTGGTTTCTTGGAATATTACATTCTACATATTTTTCACGTGACAATACATGTTTATATAATCTGTATGTTCTCAACTTATTTCCATTAATATTACCACTATTATTCCAAATTTCATTGAACCAGTTCATCCTATCAACACTTTCTAATGTATGCATAAATGATTTTAACACTAGTTTCTTATAGATCGATTTCCCGTGACGTCACAGATTTACCCTCCGCCATGCTGCGGGGCAAAATGTGGGGCACAGTTCACTGAAACGTGAAGCCGGCATGCGCACTGGCAAAGTTACCTGTGTTTACCTGTTCATCGCCGCCATTTTTAAATGTTTGTCATCATTATCAGAAGTGAATAAAGATATTATGAGTCATCATGGTTAAGAGCTGTTGCGTATATCAGTGCACAAACCGGTGGGGAACTAACACCAACGGAAAGAAATTAGGGTTTTTTCGCATCCCAAATGCAAACAGGTACGCTGTCAAGAGACAGGAATGGATCGCACAACTTTCTCGTGTTGACCCGAAAACCAAAGTTACTTGGACTCCTCATACTGAAGACGTTGTGTGTGGTGCTCATTTTTTGACAGGTAAGCAATTTGCATAGATTTTCTATGATCAAATCAGATCGATGAACCCTTCTCGTACCGGTTTAGCTTATAAAAAATTTAATCATAGTCAACGTTTTCAAACCATACCTGTACGATCACATCATGTTTACATCCGAGGCCATATTCATTAGACTGAACCACAGGGGTTATAAACGGTGATTAGGACAATGATAACAAAAAATATCGAGATTAACAATAGGTCCTACTTGTATAATGGACCGACATTTCACAATCATCTGAATTCATTGGTGGATTAGTTGAGTACTCTACTCACTACCAGTTTAAGCTGCTTGTCTAAGCAAATCAGCTGCTCACATTTGATGGGACATTTTCTTCTGAAATCAAAAAAGGAAAATATTCATCATTTTATAATAATATTGTATATATGGTTTTTAAGGGCTTGTTTTCTAGTACGTATTCATAATCTACGTTACATTCTCTCAAATATTGTATTTCATAATCTTTATAAATCAGTATAAACACATGTACACACACATACAATATACATGGTTATAACTATATGATTGATAAATGTAGAAGTAATTTTTCTTTCAAATACTTTTATTTTGCATATTATGTTGTGAATTGATAAGCATTCTTATCAAAATGATTTGTTCATGATCACTATATATACAAGTATTTAAATATATATATTTTTAAATTCACCAAGTGTCCTTTCAGCAAAAAACGTTTAGTTGTGTTTTTACAACAAAAATATGTAATACAAAAGGGACACCTCGCATGGTCTGTCTACCTAGCATGAGAGCACAGGTTTTCAGGTAATACCTGGAGTGGCAATAATTAAAGAGATGTCCATGCAGTCACAATCAAATAAACAAAATGCTTAAAGATGCTACACCTCCGACAGAGTGCAATAAATTTTTGCCAACAAATGAAATTCAGTCCATTAATATATGCCTATTTAAGACCTACAAATAAAAACAATAATTGTATACTGTCAAAAATTGTCGTAATGAAGCCAAGAAGCTACAAACTTTTGAACATTATAATCTACTTTGCATATACTTGACCTTGATCGCAGTGCATTCTGGGAGAGTTTTACATACAGAAGAAAACGCACATGATGGACTTATTTTTATTCAGCTGGGACAACAATATATTGCCTGTTGCCTATCATAACTACAAATTTTAATTGGGAGCTTTTAATGCAAGCAGAAAATAAAAACTAAACAAACATTTCAATATTATCCGTTGCGAAAAATCATGATCCTGTGCATGTTGTCGCCCACGAACCGAAATGCTTTCTTAGCGTTATCCCCTTCGGACCCATTTCGCTGGATTGATACAAGTGTGATTTATCAAAAAGGTTTAAGCTGATGAACTATAAATAGTGAATCTGCAATCACTACATATCACAAAAGAAATCTTAACCATCGATTCAATCGCATCATATGCTTACAGTTTTCAGTAAAGATGACAACAGACCAAACGTTACACTACGTACGTGTGTACGTTACACACTTGCCACTCCAATAAAAACTCAACTGTGTTATTTCCACATGAGTTCCGATTTAGTTGTCGTTTATAATTCCACCTGTCTGTTCTCCGATTAAAATCTTCCCTTTCTTCGTTCTCTTTCATAATGTAATTTATGCTTCCTTCTTTCTGGAGATGTTAGGCTAGCACATGTTACCTTCCTCGCTTCGCCATGTAGTTCCTACTCGTTTGTGTTTCTGTTTTCGGCGCATACCCAATCAGTATCTCATTCAATATGGAGGTGGAGTGAAAATGGAATTTCTTCGGGACGCAAATTATTATTTATTTTTTTTAATTTTAAAGATAAATAAGAAGGTGAAACTTTCCAAGGGTGGTAATATTGTTAAGTGTGTAACTTTTATTGTTAAAGATAAATACATGCGAGTCTATTCGTGTTGTTAATTGATAAAAAAATATGGTCTGTCGAAGGTGTAGCACCTTTAAAGTAGTGAACACTACATATTTGACAATACAAGGATGATTTCTTAGTCTACCATACATAATGAATACCAATATCGAATGTTATTTATAAATTGTCAGGGCCTAAAGTTGCTATCAGCTGTCTCATGCTTGTTGTAATTTGCAATGTAAAATACTGAATTAACACTGAAATATGTGACATATATCAATGTATTTTCTGTCTCAAATGATCATACATACTTTCTAATAACCTAAACATGCCTGTTGATCAAATTTAAGTCTTGTCTTTTTTTACTGGGCTGGGCGACGTGAGCTTATTGATTTACATATATGAGAGTACAATCAACTTATTATTAGCAATATAAAGAAAATATAGTTAATAATTCATGGTGCAAATTTATTAATATATGAAAACTTACCTGTGCCCAATACGTTGGATGACACTGATTTGCTAATTGCTCGGTGGATTGGCAAGGTGACCCTAACGGTGGTCAACTTTACTGTACTACGAAAATTGGTGACACATATAATAATATGCATATGTATCTTTAATTTTCAATAGTTTGAATCATCCACAGTTTTTAACATGAACAGTTCGTGCCTTGTAGTTATTTATAAGTTACGTGTCTACCCATTGAAGTTAATCAAAAAGAAGCCAGTAAAAAGAAACGTACCTTGAATTATGGATATCCATAAATCGAATTATGGATATCCATAATTCGATTTATGGATATATATCCATAATTCGATTTATGGATATCCATTATTCGAATTATGGATATCCATAATTCGATTTATGGATATATATCCATAATTCGATTTTATTCATTATTCGAATTATGGATATCCATAAATTATGGATTTCATCAATTTGTAACTCATAAATCGAATTTTGTGTGATGTTTGATGAAATAACTAACATTGTCCAACATGAAAATGAAGGAACATATCATTTAGGTCAATTTTCTTTTCTTTGTAAACTGTAAAGCAGCGCCACCTTACAGGTTTTGCTGAGAATCCACAATTCTAACCATGTCACGCTTTCTTATCTAATCCAAGGGTTTTTGTTTTTTTTCTTATTCATTTTCCCCCGAATAAATCAATTTACAAGAAGGCGGATGGCAACTCCGTACAGTTGATTTAATATCTTGGTTTCTATGTACGCCCCCATGTCACAGGTGACTCTTATATGTTGAAAGGTAACGGAAGAACGCTAAAATTTTAATGTTTATAGTGTCTCGTAATGTAGGACATTTTATTGTATTATATGTATGTGATTGGTGTACAATGTACTTCAATGTATTTAAAATGAATGACACTTAAATTTAATTTGATTTAGCATATTGTATTGCCTTTAAGCAACGGGATTGGGCATAAATTGTACAACTTATTCAATTAAATACATCGTATTTCCTCTGTTAACAAATCTAATGACAATGGTATGAATGGATATATCAAACATGAAATTACAGGCGGATTAAAATCGTCAGTTGTATGGGAAAGTTGTTCAAAAGTACATCTATACTAAATCAAATGCTACAGAAATATTCAGAGGATGTCAGCTTGATATGTGAAAACCGGTCCGGATTTCGTTTAAATTATTCGACAATTGATCATATTTGTCGTCAAGCTTGATTAATATGACCCAAATGATGGAAATCAAGTTATATTGTATATTTGTTGACTTTGAAAAAGCCTTCGATGGAGTGTGTTGGAACTTTTGAGCTTAGCGAGGGAAGCAAGAGCTGCTTGCGAACGATCGTAAGTTACGATTTTTGTGTGAAGTGCATAGTAATTCATAGTAATTCGTAAATATGACTTACGCAAAATTCGTTAATTACGAAGCTTTGAAACGATACCCAGATCGTTTTAAATATTCTAGGTGTCAATGGAAATTGTATCAAACAAACGACAAGCTTTTTAGATAATGTTAATGAAGAAAATTCTTTTCCTTATTAGTGTTTTGATTTGCGTTATTTCGTAATTATTTTCGCGTTATCAGGGTTTTTTCGCGTTATTAGGTCTTTTTTCACGTTATAACGCAAACAAGCGGCTTTATTTCCGGAATAACGTGTTTTTCCCCCGCGTTATAACATGTATATTTCATTTAATCGACACAAATAGGCTTTCGTATATAATATTACCATTTATACAGTGTATATGAATTTTTTTAATGATGCGTTTTCAAGCTTAATAGGTTGGTAATCATTGAATCGACAAACATGGTGGACCTGAACGAGACAGAGAAGTTTGTGCAATATTTCAGTGTTTAATGCAAGGAAATTGATAATAAGAATTTATTCTATTAATCGGTTAAATACTCACTTTTTAAAAATTGTATTTGGTTATCTGGTACGTACATCTTACATTGATTGCAGTTAAGTCCTAAGTCCCATATATAAAGCTCGAGATAACATTACCAATTGATAATTTTATGAATAAAATCTTCATTTTATATCGCGACATTCATTCTTGCACTTAACACTAAAATGAAACAAAAGCTTAGCTATAATACAGCTAAAATCCCGCTCAGGTCCATTCGATCCCCTCCAGATCCGCCGAATTGAGTAGAATCACCTTCATGTGCATGTTGTAACCAATGTGAAATCTCTTTTCATTACTTTTCCCATTGTCCAAACTACATGAATATTAGACGTGAAATGTTTGATAAGTTGTAACACCATCAGCCTACAGCCTAAACTTATTGTTTGGAAAAAATTAATTATCTTTACAATGAGTTTATTTTGCATATTTATAATTCGATTTATGGATATCCATAAATCGAATTATGGATATCCATAAATCGAATTATGGATATCCATAAATCGAATAATAGATATCCATAAATCGAATTATGGATATCCATAAATCGAATTATGGATATCCATATATCGAATTATGGATATCCATAAATCGAATTATGGATATCCATATATCGAATTATGGATATCCATATATCGAATTATGGATATCCATAAATCGAATTATGGATATCCATAAATCGAATTATGGATATCCATAAATCCATAAATCGAATAATAGTCCCTAGGGATGGGGAAATACCCCAATGCCTATATTTACAACAGGATTGTGTTTATTTCTTGATGCCCATGCAGCAATACTATAAATGGTTATAGGGTGGGGATGCCAATGGTTTTTTTTAGAAGCTATAAGTCCCTAGGGGTAGGGATAGCCTCCAGGACCTATATTTAAAACGTATTGATTTAAAAAAATAAATGCATTTAATTACACAAACATGTATATATTAATTGCATTTACATATTTATTTTGAATTGATTTTCTTAAATCAAAGACTATTTAATAATCATTTTATCATTACTTGTATTAACAATAAAATTTCACAAATTTACAATGATCATATGTAACAATATAAATTACTGAATAATTGTGTTGCCAAACAGTTACCGCAGCGCTAGTTTAGAGAGTGATTTCATTTTTTTTTCAATTATTATTATTGCTATTAAATTTCTAGAAACAATTGTCTTTTGTTGTCGAAAATGATAAATTTCCCTAGATTTGAAATATCTTTAATATTTCTTGTTTCTAAAAGTTGCTCAAATTTCTGCATACTAGGTTTTCGTTAGTAGTACGGTTTGATGAAACGTTTTCTGATATTTGCGTAAAAGCTACATTTTATTATGAAACGGTACTCGTCTTCAATATCACCACAGTTGCACAATTACAAATTCTATCTATCTGATTAAAACGTCCAATTTCAATATTCAACTTCAACTTCGAAGGTGATTCAACTTATGAGAAGGCAGCCTATTTATTTAGATGCTGCGTACGTATACATAGTAGTCAATGGTTCGGATTGTATTTGAATATTCATGTATATGTATCTACTCTTGTTGGTGAAAAAAAAACCCATTTGAAACTGTTGAATGTTTTCCGAAAAGGCAGTCAAAAGTGTCAAATGTTGGGGCTTTTTTTCGCTTTAGAACAAATTATTCTATTTTATTGTGTAAATGTATATTGATATAAAGACACTGCCTGTTGTCTAATCCTTTTGTTGTCACAATAAAACTTGTTGAAACCACAACGTAAGTAGGGAGGGATCTCAAAATAAATATACAAAATGTATGAACAATAAAAGATCGCGGTCTTAAAAAAACAAAGCGACGATATACGATGTCTGATCACAACAAAAACATTTTGTTTCAGGCTCGTAAAGTTTGCTGTGTTTTCTTTCGATGGAAGATTAGTAATTTGTGTGATTAACGTTAAATATAAAATCTATCAGTGAAGTTGTGGATGAGGTGGAAAAGTAAATCTACATGTACGTGTATCCGAACTATATTGAAAGCTATTTTCGTTTTCTATTGTTATTGACCAATAAACGAGCGCGATAGATTGGCAGTGTGTTTTTCAGCCAATCAGAGCAAGGTGCTTAACGAGGTTCTTAGATCGTAAACGACACTCGCCTCACTGATTTATGGATATTTAATATGCGCATGTCTTTTTTTTTCGGAACTCCTCTAATAGTGCAACCAGACATAGGGATCGCTGATTTATGGATATTTAAAAATGATTTACGGATATTTAAAAAACGCGATGAATTATGGATATTCATAAATCGCCTGTAAATATCCATAATTCGTATCTTAATATCCATAAATGAATTATGGATATAAATAAAGT